>NC_136905.1:59042368-59309315 GCF_949606895.1 Notothenia rossii
ATGAAAAGGAACAAGACAGTTCCAGTATTCCAGTCCATTGACACAACCGACAAGGTCCTCCATCAGATGGTTAAAGCTGATCCAGCCTGTTCCCAGCCAGTTCGGGGATCTCTAAAAGGGTTTTTTAACCCTGTGAGGGAGGGCGAAAAAACTGAATAACAAAGAAGTAATAGTTTAAGATGAGAAAGATGAAATAAAATGTTTAAAATAGTTAGATACAATAGTTTAACTCACCTTCAATTATCGTGGTAGTCTCTCGAAACGTAGGTTTCAATCAGTCTTTCTTGGATGCAACAGCCTCTGATGATCCGAGATGAAAAGTGTTTTTCGCGCGCTTCAGCTGGACAGTGTAATTGAGTGCACCGCTCAATGGGTCCTGAGTGCACTGCTCTAATGGGTCCGACTAGAATGATGAATAACGTTAAGTGTAACCGCCTATTCCGTCTTTCAATAAATCGTGTAATAAATCATACATTTTTCTTTTTTTTCACTTTTCATTTTTAGGTGGGCCACAGGGGGGTCAGAGGTCAGTGTTAGGGGGGCACTGGCCCCCCCTAGAACCCCCCCTGCTGTGTTGACCTGCTTTGTTTGTTCCAAAACGACGTTACCTTAATTAAATTGCTCATTTGAACTTTTCCGAGACTCCATTGTCTCTTTTTAACTTCCTCCTGGCCTCTGGAACAACGAACACGATCAAAACAGGCCACATTTTACTTGTATACCTTACCCCCACTCACATTTTGCATTATAATGTGAAATTTTCCACCTAGCCATAACTACCAGAAGCAGGGCCATATCCAGGATTTCCTAAATACCGAGGTCCAAACATGGTGGGGGGTTCGGGGGATACCCCCCGAGATCTTTTGGATTTTCCTGATCTAGTTAGGTGCTTTTTAAGTCCTGTGGGGGGGTCACAAATTGGATAATATATTGATTTCAAACCATGTCAGTGGGCTGACAATGTCAGCATACAATTATTTTTGAAAGTGTAATACATGAGAATCAGTTGAGTGTTACTATTAATGATCTGGACATGCAGAAGAGGCTAAAATGATCACAAAACATTATCAACATAAATGTCCATGTTTCTCTCCTTTCCATAACCTGCACCCTCTCTTCCATCTTCCTTTAGTCTCTGTCTTCTTCCTGTTCATTACTCTCTCTGTCCTCTACTCTTTCTCTTTATTCAATCTCTCTCTCGTTGTTCACTTGTCGCTCCAGCCAGTGAATCAAAAGCAATTCAGCAATTTATTTCATTTCACTTGTTTGTTTTCATTATTTTTTTAATTTAAAATCTGTTTTGTTTGATTCCCAAAAGAGAACAAATATGTAAGCAAATGGTGTTTTATACAATTGTATGTTATTATGACATCATAACTGCAATAGATTTATGTTGTTTTAAAATGATGCCTATTGTAAATGAAGACTATTGTTATAGATAAATAGATAGATAACTAGATGGGGTTATTAAGCTACATTCTTTTGTGTGACTGTACCTGCAGTTCTCCCTGACTTCCATCCCTTTCTCTCTCTCTCTCTTCCTCTCTGCCTGTCCTGTCTCTTCCTTACCAAAGCTGAGCTTCGACTGACGTAGTCTTTTCATTATAGCTGAGTCAGTGTAAAAAGAAAACAATACAATGTTATATCTTCAAGGTTTTATTCAAATTGAAATGAAAGAAAACCATTAAAACGTTTGTTTAAAAGGTAATCGTTCTGACATTGGATGAATGTAATTAACTGTAGCTCTCTAGCTAGTGTATTCACGCAATTTAAACCAAAGTATAGCCCTATAGCTGCAATATAAGTTAGTGTGCATGTTGTCGTACGTCCACTGACTAACGTAGAGCGTTCACACAGGATCTGCTGGTCCTATGATGTCCTGATGAACTGACACACAAGCAGCCCGCTGGACTCAGATCTCTGGATACCTCATCACTCCTCCGCTGCTCCGTTACAAGTCTGGGCTGCGGTGGTTTGTTGATACATGTCGCCTTCTTCTGTTTGCTTTACCGAGGCTACGTAGTTATGCAGCCATTGTCAGTAAATGGAAGTACTACAAAGAACCCTGTTTAGTGCAATTATTTCACAAGTTTGTTAGACACAACTCGGAAAATATTACAGAGGTCCAGACCTCGGTGACCTCAATGGTGGATACGGCCCCTGACCAGAAGAGTAGATTAAGGCCCTCAGTATTGAAATGTATAAAAACAAGAGTACCAGCAGACCGAATCAAATCAACATGTGTCCAACACAGCTAGCAAATGTTAGCTATCAATCTGACAAGCTAAATAGTGATCAATAGATATCTAACTAGTTTGGCTTACAAGCTTAGGTTAGCTACACGTCTAACAAGCTAGCTAGCCAAAGTTAGTTATGTAGCTAGCTGTCTGCAAATAGGTGAATCCCATAATTAGAATTAGAATACAGCGGACCTGTGCCTACCGATCTGGGATTGAGAGCATGAAATTACATTTAGCTCTGTTTCTTTACAGGACTAATGGAGTGTAAATTGAATATATGAAATACATATTTGTTCTCCTTTTGACTTCATTGTCACAAAGTGCAATGCTTTGATCTTGTTATGTTTATGTCATAGTGCAAATCCGTACAAACTCAATGTGCATACACTTTTGATAGTATTATATCAACTATGACAACAAAAGTTTACCAAACAAACTATCAAACCACGTGTTAAACCTCAAACTGCTCAGTTTAAAGTCCAAAAAAACAGCTAGTTGTTAGCATTTTAGCAAATTGATTTCTTAACAGGTTTTTGGTCAGATGCCTTAAATAAATTATGTTATTCAAACCAGCTTAAAACTGTTTTCTTCTTTCGTTTCTTGACACAAAACATGTCTGTAATTACCAAATTGGTGAATATTGAAGCTGTTACATGTTTTAAAAAAGGTGATTACTAAGAAGTTGATAACACTGCTAAACATCATCATGTCAAACATTGGTGGTCATGTAAATTATTTGACCGTGATGTAGTGTATTGTTGTAAAAATTAACTTGGAGAACAAAACATTTAAGTTTCATTATTGTTTGTTTTTATTGTGGACTTAGATGGGGCCACATTGCAGATAGTACAGACAGCAATGCATATTCAAGCCATGTGTAAATGCAAGGGTGTGATTGCTCAACATCCACAGAGCATATCCTCATGCAGATCACATCTTAATACCAAGTGTAAATGAAGTCTGCATCCCTCTCTCTCTTATATCTTTCCCTCCCCTGCGACTGGATAAGTGCTGAAGTGGACTCCTCATCTAAAGCTGCTTGTGCACCCCTGCATTAGCCGTGGCATTTCTATTCAACCGGGTGGCATTAATTGGTCTTCGGATTATTCAAAGGTGGAAGTAAGAGAGGAGGAAAGCTTAGAGGCAAATCAAACACTAAACAATAGATGAGATAAGGATGAAAAAATGCCAGCACCCGTTTCACTCTCTGTCCAATGCAATTTCCACAGAGAATTTAATCAAAGGTGTATTGATCTACAAAGGTAAAAATCACAACACACATCTATTCAGTGATGATAACAGAACACAGTGTGTCAGTAGTCTATAGCTGATTTTCGACCAAAGTATTGATTGACAAAGGTGGTATGAAAAATGTCAGATTTGTTCTCGAATGATAAAATAACTTTAGGCATATCAGTTTTTGTCAGTAAAGAAATGAACCAGTAAATACAAATGAACCCATCGATTGAAAAAATAATGATATAGGCCTGGCATGACAACCCTGATGAATAGTTCTAATTTCATGGGAAAACAAACACATTCTTTATCATATGAGTCCCATGTCATGCTTTTCCAGTTATTACCTGTACCTTTGTGTGTTATGTAGTTTTGTTGCATGTAAACGGTCTGCAAAAACCCTCAAAGTACACCCTGTAGGGAGTAAAACTCTAAAACAGAAAAGACCTGTCTATGCTGCCCCAACGCCTCGTTGGAGATTTTCTTTTTTATTCCTGGTACCAAGTGACGTAACGATGGACCAATCCATGGAGCTCCTCAAACACAAACACTCACTCAGCCTTATCTTTTCTCAGCCGCGAATCCGCGATTCTCCACGGAGTTTCGCCGGCACACTCAGCCTTATCTTTTCTCAGACCCCACGCAGCAACCAGGAAACGACACCAGCAATACAGCTCACACTGTCGGCTCCTCGAGTCTCAAAGGGCGGAGCAGCGAGCCCCGCAACGTCCCGCCAACACGGCAACCAGACCGCACGGCACCCAGACCCCACGCTTCATTCTCATCTGTTTGTTATTACTGATGTCATTTTCTGGTTGCTAGCAAACGCCATTGTAACACAGACACACATTAGAGCACACTGGGCTCATAGGGAGGAGGGGGGAGGGGGGGTCAGGAGCTCCAACAAGCCGTTTAGGACAGAGAGTGAATACACATACTATACAGAGATGCTGTGAAACCAATGTGATTTTGGAACATTGAACAATGTACATCTATTATAGTAGACCTCAACAATGGAATTATGATCAGTAGAAATGGCCATGACATGGGACCTTTAATAAATTGGATAATGTTGGCCCAACATAAAGGATCATTTTCCAGATTAAGGGCTCAAATCAACCTTCCGAACAACAGTAGGAGTCTTTCCAATTCAAGGATGGTGTGAATGGATTATCTGCCAAAATGATTATGTTGTGTGGATAATTTACAGACATGATCTTATTTTTACCAACCTATATGAAACCTCTTACAGTATGTGAAAGAACGGCAATAGCCTGCGTACCAGGTTTTTTGTCTCGAGCTAATTCCGGCTCACCGCAAATTGAAACCTAAAATACTGTATAATGCTAAATAAGACACACCCACATTCATCAATTATTATGAAACTTCAGACCTTAGGTAATACTTGCCCACAGAGCATGTGTATCAAATACTAGGTGTTGAGCTACTATTTGTTGTGCCCCCTATGAGTCGGGATGAAAATGCTTTGATCGGCCCAACACGGACGGATCCACCAAATGTATGATTGGATACGTTTTGTAAAAGTAATGAGCATTTATTTCTGATTTCCGCCTATCATTATGAGTGGTGATAAAAGGCGCCACTTTTTTTTTACTTTTTGACTTTTCTTACGGAAATGTGTATGCCTCTCACTTGATGCTACATACCAAATTAAATGTTGATAGAGTCAAAATGCACAAATATTTAGTCATTTAACTGTATTTCACATTATGCCCATTAGCAAAATTCTAAGTTGGCGAAGCTTCGTGGTTCCTGTTTTGGTAGAGCACCTTCACCTGAATATATGTGCCCAATTTCAAATTAATCATGGTTAGGGTATGTGAGGCCCTTCATAGATTGCTTTTTAAGGGGACGCTCAAGAGCCAGCTTGTACCTTTTGAGCCAATTTACTGCAAATGTACTAGTACAAGTTTTTAAGCATCCTAAATGCTAGTCCAGCAGAATAATAATACACTTTCAGTGCCAGGTCGGTCAAGGTGGTTTGTCATTTGTCATATGTTCTGCCTCCTGGTGGCCACTAACTGATTAATAAAGTGTTAAACTCCTGAGCAGGTGTAGTTTCGAGGAAAGGAAAAGAGACATCAGAAGATTAGACAAGAAAATACTTGAAATAGAAACTGAAAAGATAAGTCATAGGTTTTGCCAACGGACTACATCGACCTCTGTCTCTGTCCCATGTGACTTGTGTCTGGATTAATGCCAATGGTGATTGACAGGCGCACTAATCCGACTGGGGGGTTGCCAATCAGGGATTTAACACTCGATAATTGGCCTATCAGTCCAAAGCTTTAGCTGTGAGACTTAAGTACAGGGGGGGGGAATTCCACTAGTAACACAAATGGGAACTGGGAGGGCGGGGGTAGGGGGATCGGTGTGCTGGTGGGGCATTGGTGGAGGTATGTTGTATGTATGAAATGTGTGTGTGTGTGGTTTTAATTTAGTGGGTAAAAAAACTCCACTCATGACCTGTGGTGTGTGTGTGTGTGTGTGTGTGTGTGTGTGTGTGTGTGTGTGTGTGTGTGTGTGTGTGTGTGTGTGTGTGTGTGTGTGTGTGTGTGTGTGTGTGTGTGTGTGTGTGTGTGTGTGTGTGTGTGTGTGTGTGTGTGTGTGTGTGTGTGTGTGTGTGTGTGTGTGTGTGCGCGCGCATGTGTGTGCGCGCAGCGCGCATGTGTGTGCGCGCTGCGCGCATGTGTGTGTGTGTGCACACAAGCGTGATTAATGAGGTATGGGCGAGTAAGCATGCGGGTGGGCATTTACTCTTTGTTTGTGTACTGGTGCATGCAAGCATTTGTGCATATCTTTGTGAGAGTGTGTGTGTCGGAAATTGACAATTTGCTGCATCAATCACTGTCACTCACACCTCAAACGAACCATCGGCAGTACCATTGCGTGGTCAGCAGGGGGCTCTTAATCTGCAAACCCCGTCACAATGACAGGATGTGAATGGGCTTTTATTTTGACATTTAAACACACACATTTTTTCTGCCTTTTTCATTATGAAACTTACTTAAATAGATGAGATGTTTGTATCAAATAGTAAAAGTCATGATAACAAATATAAAGTTAATGGTGGAAAAAGTACTTATGTCCTTAAGTTAAAAATAGCTACAGTATATGCCATTGTAAAATCCAGGTCTTTATATAAAAATGTAGATGCCTTTAATGAAGGGCGGAATGGCCTAGTTATATCAATCCTATACATCATTATAAAGGTTTATTTAAGTGTAGGCAGCATTTTAGTCTGCAGTTTAATCTGTTTGGACTACATCAGAGTAGTATTGAGTTGCTGCTACTGCAAGTATCACAAATACAATTGACTGAATTTCCTTGGTTTGGGTGTTAATGTACAGATGAACAGTTTCTATTGTATTTCTGACAAATTAGCTGTGAAAGGACTGTTTTAATAATTGCTTTTGGCAATAGTGCAAAGTCAATTATTGTCTACTAAAAATGCCTGTTTCTTGCGTTTGTTGTAAGGAACAACTTTAGGAATAACAGGTCATGAAAAACCGGTTTGGGATTAACAAAACGTGTACATTCTGAGCACTAGTGCTCCTACTGGACGGCTTCAATAAACTCTCCATCAGCAAATTCCTTGACTTGATTAAAAAAAGAAATCCTCTAGCACAGCTTGACTCATCCTTCCTGTCTAATTCATACTCAAAATATTATTAATATACAATGTGACAGGATTTATTTTTAGCTTACTTCGCCCTATAGGGCAGTAGAGATAGAAAATGGCAGGTTAGGGGTTAGAAAATATGTGTGGAAACGGAGGAGGTCAAGGATGGAGAGAGAGGACAGAGACAGAGAGAAGAATAGATTGACCGGCCAAGAAGCAAATAAAGTGACAGGAATTTGCTGTCTCGAAAACAAATTGGACTTCAACCCTGTGCAGTTTGTGCCCAGAGGAGGGAAATTAACAATCTGTCTATTTGTTTAGGTGTCCTATTAACCTTTCTATACATATTCCTCCTCTACTTTTATCCTGTGCAGGTTTGTCTTGTTTCATGCCCTGGCAAGAAAGCCATTGGTTTCCAAGCCATGTATTTAGTTTGTACCAACAGCCACGTTTATTTAATCTGGTATTTTTTGCCTCTTCAACAGAGGTGTTTAATCTTGAAGAGTGATTTTTTTGTTTTCCTACATTTAGTAAAGGCTTATGTTTTTGTACTTTTGTCTCCAGTTGTTGCATTTGAGTCCCAGTCATTGAGTCACATTCCTGACACATTTTCCTTGTAGCTCTGTTTTGATCTTGAATAACTCCAGAGGAAAACCTCTTGCTGTTTAGCTGCTAAATCTTCCACTATTTTCAATAGCTAGTTGTCCATTCTGTCTGGCTGCTTTTTGATATTTTTCACTTAGTTTAAACATGTAGCTTAAGCTGAAAAAAATCTAAAAGCAGGACTGCATCTAAAATATAATATGCATAATATGCATGCATGTTATACCAATAACTAAATGAATTCCTTAGTGCTAAAAGGGCACACCTTAGTTGTAGCTCAGTTTTATCTTCAAGAATTGGAGGTAATGAATCGTACATAGCACACATGCTCACCTGTCAGCCACTTAAGATGTGTTAAAGTGTGTTATTCCTCATGAGAGTAATTATGTACTTTTAAAGTGGAAAAACTGCTATTCTGCAAGAAAAGAATACCTTGGAATTAAAATACAGCTACACGTTTTTTTTTTCTTGGCTAAACATCTGATTTAGATGGAGGAAACACTTCACTGGCAGCCTGTATGAACACAACAAAAAATAACAAGGAAAAACAGATATGGTTGAGACAGAAAGAGGGGGAGAGAAAGGGAAATACAATTTGAGAGGTTTTGGGAAAATAACTCTAAAGAAAACCAGTCTTTACTCGCACTTGGTCAGGGGGAATCAGTAGTACAGAATAGATAGAATACAGCCAACACGCATAAACACAGAAATAAAGAATATTATAATTATGACCATACAGAAGAAAGTCTACTTGAAAGGCTACTATTGTGTAACTTCCTAAACTTTTAAAGAACAATACAAATGCAGTCCGATTCAGAATTTAACATTATCATTTTTTTTAGAAATATCTGCAAAAAGCTTACTCGTCAAAAAGTATACACCTTCTGTAATGCTGAGATAAATGCAAATACAGATAATACATTTGTACTTGTTGTTGACGCCATTTCACAAAATTGTGATGTTAATTAAAGGGGACCTATCATGCAAAATGCACCTTTGTACGTCTTTTATACATGAATATGTGTCCCCGGTGTTCCAGGAAACTCACCAAGTGTCAGAAAACACAACCCTCTCTATTTTCCTCCTTAGCCAAATCTCTAAAAAAGGGGCTGCAACGGATCAGAAAAAAACGGATCCAGATTTCAACACTTTTCTACATCACAAAGAGGTGCTCCGCTTATTGGTCAACTATCCACCTATCAGGGGAATGAGCTACGGCCACGTGCATTGCCAAACCTCTCATTCGCATATACTGTAGGACGGATTTCCGTCCATTTGGCTATTCAAATGTTAACGAAACGGACAGACTTCCGTGCACATCAGCGGCTGTCGGATTAAAACAGTTTAATGCACTACACTCACGTACCCAGGATTCCAGCTCCTTTCCTGGGTTACAAAGTGAGGTGACGCAGCCTGTCCTCTGGGTGCGCTCTGTGGGGGGGGGGTATCGCAGCCTGCTCCTCTCTGCCGCTGCGCTCTGCCTCTATCCACACAACTTTTCCCCGCCTTTCAGAGACTTATTGCTGGGTCAAACTCTAAGTTACAAACTGTACACATTGCATTCTTGCTAATTAGCCAAAATATGAACGGAATAATAGCAAGCATCGTAACAAACAGAGTAAAATAAATAGGGACAACAGCTTTTCAACCATACTTGACAACCTTTAGACCTTAGAAATTGGGAGCATTTCAAAATGCAAAATTGGGGGGGGGGTGTTAGTGGATCGCCGGAGCTGTTAGATTAACATTAACATGCTTATTGTAGTTGTAAGTGCATTGCCTTGCGGCCTGTAGCACCGTCCTTGATGGAGCATATGTGTGGGCTGGACCTGTATTTTACAGGAAAGGAGTGAGCAGAGAGTAGAGTAGTTGTCGATTCTTGTTCTGTTTTCTGTGAATATCTGCCTCACCCTCTCAGACTTTGAGTTGCGCGCGCTACTAAAGAGACGCGTTACCATGGAAACCAAACAATGGTGTAGCTGTATTAAAGTCCGAGTGGAAACAGTCGTGTGTAAATCTGATTTTGTCAGAAATCGGGAGAAATGCGGGAGAAATATGACCCCGGGAGGAAACCGGGAGAGGGCAATGAAATCGGGAGTCTCCCGCGAAAATCGGGAGGGTTGACTATGTTGTCAACTAACCATTCAGAAACGTCCTGCTGCAACCGAGATGTTTGCACCTCCACCAAAACCTCCGCTGCTTCAGGGTCAGTTTCTGGATCAAATTGATAATATGCTTGAACACATGCATTGCTCTGAGATGACATGTTTATTCCACACTCGTAATCACAGCAAACATGGTAGCGTGACTCTCGCCGGCTCATGCCCCCCTCTTCTGCAGGGGGGCGTGGTCAGCTGCTTGCTGCTCAGAATTTTCAAAGACAGTCTTGGAATAGAGCAAAAATTAGCGAAATGAGGCATGGCTAAAAAATGATCTGTTTGGTATTTTGAAAAATAAAATGTATAAATATACCTTATATAGGTATGGTAATACACTATATCATTTAAATATAGCATGATAGGTCTCCTTTAAAGGAAGATTATGACAATGTGTTAGAATTATAACAAGGTCATTTAAAAAGTGGCTGGAAGTCTGGTCTAAGATGCCAAAATGTAAAAGAAATTGAACACAAATGTGAGGGTTATTTTTTTGTGTGCTGCAAACATTTATTAGCTCTGGCTCTGTTTGTATCGATACATTTCGCTCAGACAATGGGCACAGAGGGAAGTCCAAACAACACTTGACTGATGTTCAAACTGATATAAAATATCCACCCAAACTCTGCTCAAGTAAAACCAGAACCATACAGAGTGATCCTGAATCTGCTGTGTAAATCTCTTCTTCTATTGACGTCACGTCTGCAGTGCCAGCTGACTCCCCACATGACATTGATTTATCCTGAACCACACTAATTTCGAATCAGAGTCCCAGATTGGCTGACCAGTTTCATCGGCTGTGACAACACACAGCTCATTTTAGAGGCTGTGCAAATACACCAATAGACAGAGTCAATGGCACACTGTCTGAGGGACAGGGCCAAAAAATAAGAAACTGCATTGAAGGCATATTCGGCCACATTATTGGGGACAAGTGTCTTGCCCAGGGACACAACGACATGCTGACTGCAGTGGGGTTTGAACCTGTGCCCCCCTGATCCGAACACCACCGCACTACTCCACTGCGCCACACGCCTCTTTGCTGACCTAACAAAAGTTATTGTTTCCATGTAAGTTTACTGCTTGGCTCAGATCCACCAACGATCAGCAAGGTCTCACCTCTATTAACTCCTTAAGGACCAGGCTCAATTAACTGGTGTTTCAATTCAGATGACCTGCTAAATCTGTTTAAGCGATCCCGAGGGATTTGGGTATAAGTAATGAGGTGTGGCCCTATCTAAGTGTGACTGTGGCAGTTTTGCGATCTTACCTTTGAAGCAGGAGAGGAGAGCGCAGATTTCTTTCAAGTTGTCCCAATCCAAAGGGATCAGTTTATTTGAAGAAAAATTGGTCCACACTTGTAGGCCTACAGGGTTTTTACCTTCTCTCGTTACAAGATGACAATCATACAGAATATTTCACACTGTGGTCAATTACTAATTTGAAACCTCAATTCACAGTCTTACATTTATTACACTAAGTTGTAACTTCAACTGCCCAATTCAGTTGTGATATTAAGGCATCTCCTCATAAAAGGGCGGTGATAAAAACCACATTCAAACTTTAATTCAACAAATCAATTCACATACACACCCAGTCCAGCATGAATTCGGAGGAATTTCCTCACAGGTGGCAGGGTACTAAACTTTCAACAAATCAATCTGAGAGATATTTACCAAGTTTGAGAGAACCTTACCGAGGAAAAACCCAGCTCTCGGGAGAGAGCTTTACCGAGGAGAGAGCTACCAGGGTAAAACCCCCCCCTCTCTCGAGTTTGCTCCCTCTCAGCCAGTATTTTTATGCTCAAAATGGGACAGAAAAACCTAAAGATGCCTCCTCCATACCCATATTTGTGGAAACTGTGCATGGCCTCTGATGTGCAGGACGAGACATGTCCAGACCTATTCTATGGCTATGGCATAAACACATTTTTGGGCCCCCCCCCTTGTGCACTGCTGTGAGGGGAAAACTGTCTCCCCTCTCTTATCAGTGACACTCATAAACCATAATAGGCCTTACACTCAACTTAACAAACCACTTGTGTTTTGTATATACTGTAAATATAGAAAATCATAAAATATGAAGCATTTTCATTGTGGGTTATACAAGAATATAATTGATTATATTCGATAACTAACTTTTGTTTTAAGTATTCAACCTAATACGGAGATCTCAACAATAGAGAGCACTTTATCATCTTTAGCCTGCCATACAGGTATTTCAGTCGGCACTCTTTTGCTATTTGTGGGGGGAAAGGGGTTTTATAGAGGAACTTTACATGTTGTTGGTGTCCGTCGTATTGTTATGGAGGCAGGTACAAAACAGAGGTAAATTAAAAACGTTTTTTTTTATTTGCCTGAATAAAATTAGGTAAATATACTATTTATTTTTAATAGATGTTTCACCATAAATGTAAAAGGCAAAATCATTGTTATGTTTAGGAATTCAAAACATTTATTTAACATCAGGGAAAAGATTGTGGGATAGTTCAGGTGGATTTTAAGGTTGGGGTTAGAGGGTCAGGGGCGCCCTCCAAGATAATTTGTTATCACTTTACCTTCCAGATTAATAAATTGAATAATTGTGAAAATTAGAATTGTATAGTTATTATTTATATGATCAAACATTTGAACCTAGAGTTTGAGAACCGTTTTAAAGAGTTCTTATTCAACTTTTAGTTTTTGAGGCTGCAGTTTGTGCTGTTGTTCTGACAGGGGTTTATACTATTATGTTAATCCCCTTTATATTGATGAGGGAATGCAAAAAGCCCTTGTCTACTACACAATTCAGTTTAAATGAACGCAATATGCTGTGGGATCAGACAAAGTACGAGATACTGAAACAATACAATCATGATGAAGAGACAAAGATAAATCATGGCAATTTCAACCATTATTGAAAATGAACTCTACAATAAAGCTATTTATAATTCAGCAGGCTGTTATGTTGCAATGACTATCAGATATTTCACACATAATAGGTTTTCTCAAGCTTCAAATAGGCTTACATTTAAAATGATATTCAGGGTGTTAAACAAAGTGACTCGCCTATGGTTAAATATCATGAAAAGTAAAAAATATATCAGCATGGTTTAACCTGTTAAGCCCCAAGCCAGTTTTTCAGGCCTCAGGCTTGAAAAGGACATTCCAAGAACAAATTACCATAACTTCACTTCTAAAAAGGGGTAAATTAATAATCTTTTTTCTCAAAGCAATAATAAATAAACCTGTGATTTGGATGTAGAAGAGTGTTACGTCCCCACTAAGGTCTAGGCAGGGGCGTAGCTGGAAATCCTGGGCCCCATGAACAAATCTATTTGTGGGCCCCCAATCCATGCGAGTGCGCGTCAGCGCGCACGCTAAAAAAAATGTGGCCATTTATTTATTGATGAAAACGCATAATATGGTTTTTACCTATACATTCGGATAAGCAGTTCAGCACCTGAAATGTTGGTGGGTGAGCCTACAAAAGGATGTCGCATTGCGTTCATCTTCAATGACTGGACCAATGCAATAGTCTACCAAAGAACCTTGAGTCGCACTAGCTAGGCATATTTTCCCCTATTCTTGTGACAATGTTTTCTGATACTCAACATACAAAAGCTGTTACTTGTCCTGTCTCTCTGTAATCCCATCTCCAACACAAATAGTCTACTCAAGCACACTATTAGGTTGACAGACACTTACATTTTGATGTGCTCTGTAGTATACAATCGTTCCCTGCTTGGATATACCTTTTACGAAGCAGATTTTGAACTGTCGCGGGCAGAGCACTAGCTTTTTTGCTGTAGCGGCCGGGTTGCTGCCTTTCTCAGCAGAGTGCTAAAGCCCTACCTGTTACACGCGCAAGTAATTTGAGGAGGCGCTAGTGACAAGTGTTGAGCTATTGGTGGGGACAATTCAGGATTCTTGGATACTGGTGGGGTCATGACCTTGCGTCCACCCCCTAAACGACACGATGAAACCCAACCTCGAAAACCCGGTTGAAGTTAATGAACTGTAATGGACTGCAAGAAATCCACATGCACTGACTATCAACTTTATCTTCTGTCTATTTAATTGAAAATTACACCCAATACAGGAATGAACAAACAAAAAATCTCAACATTCTTTGATTTATTAAATTTAGATTTGAACAACACAAGGACAAAAGTATAAATTAACTGAAGATTTGAACACAATTATAAAACAATAAACTCTCAGGACATGAACACACTTACAGCAAACAATGAAAAATGTAGTGCGAGAGGACTATGCATCAGATAGTAATTGTTCACAATGTGGGCTGTAGCCTGTCAGCTTACTAAAGGGAAACATCCCACAATCCTGTCATAGACTGGATTTTTATCCCTAAATCCCGAACGCCAATCGCCGGACCTTCTTGGTGGCAAAATCTTTTACGAGTTCTTTGAAATCAAGTGACAGACCCAGCTTGCTTTCAATCGATAACATTGCAAGGCTGTTCAACCTCTCTTGCGACATGGTATATCTTAAATAGCTCTTGATAAGTTTCAACTTACAAAATTATCTTTCACCACCAGCTACGGTAACTGGGAGCGTCAAGAAAATTCTGAGGGCAATGCAAACGTCTCCAAAAAAGCTCTGGAGTTCCATCTTGTATATTGTATTCAGTAGATCAAGAGAGCTACAATCAGGGGGGAAAGTGGCAGAAAATATTTTATAGAGATGCCTTATCTCACTCTCAAACTGATCTGTGAGATTCTGTGAGTTTTTCTCCCTCAGTGGATGACACACAGAAGCCATGACACTGTCACTCAACTTCCCAATTTTAAGTATGGCAGCAAATTATTCAACAATATTTGCTGTTGTTTGGAACCGAGTGTCCAAGTCACTTATGATCTGGTCCATGGCAGTGAAAAACACAGTGTTACGGAATGTTGTTTCTGGCCTATGCTCCTGACCTGTTCCTTCAGCAGTTTCATCATGAAACCTCTTCCTCCTCCTCTCACGGCAAAGTTCTTTTTTGAAATGAGGTGGAACCTCCATTTCCTCAGCTACCATTGATGCCTCAGACAGAATAGCATCCCATCCATTTCTGAGAGTCATCATCTCATCTCTTAGTGCAGCAACATTACCTGCCTCCACCTCTATTGAGAATTTCCCTGACTGGAGTATCACATTTCTGTCATCAATAGATTGCAATAATTTCACCCAAATGGTGAGAAGGACAATGGCATCAAATGACATGAGGTAGTTCCTCAGACCAACAGCTTCAGATCTGGCCTCACCTGTGAGACTGCATGAGCTCAGTATGGTAGCAAGGGCTTCAATGACACCAGGTAGGTGCTTTGCTACAGGTTTCGCAGCATCAATTCTCGCACTCCAGCGAGTGTCAGATAGCCTATGTACAGAGCAACCTGTTTTATTTTTGTATATAGACCAACGAGATGGACTGGCACTTACAAATGTGTAGAGGCGGTTAATGTAACCAACAAAGTTGGACACTTTAGGGCTCGATTCTGCAGCATGCACGCCTACCAGATTCAACGTGTGGGAGGCACAAGGTGAGAAAGTAGCAAGATTATTCTTTTTCAGTATTTGGGCTTGGACTCCCTTGATTTTCCCTGACATATTCGCCCCATTATCATACCCTATCCCTAGATCCAGAAGCACACTCTCCATCGTGCCTGCTATTTAACATCCTGTTTTTCCGTTGAAATCTTTGAATTCAATAAATCTTTCAGTGATCTCCCATTCGCCTGTGTCTTCATTACATACATATCTTATGAGCACAACATTTAGCTCGGTGTGGGAAATGGCAGGCGTTGCATCACAAATGATTCCATAGTATATGGCATCCTCCATTTCCGTCAGAATGGTTTTAAAACCTTTCCCCCACACAATTCAATAAACTCGTTCTGGATGTCTGGGCTCAGATAATGAGTTAGCTGGCTTGCTTTTTTGGATGTCCTGATTTTGTCTAAGTGGTCTTTCAAGAGTGGATCATATCGTGACAAAAGTTCTAGCGTACCTACAAAATTTCCATTGTGGACATCGCCCAAAGCATGCGTTTTACCTCGGAAAGCTAAATTCCTCGTTGCCAAGTGCAGAGTGACATCAAGGAGTCTCTGCAAGATAGCTTTGTTTTTCTCAATTTCAGACTGTAGCTCTCTCTGCAACTGATGATCAACGCCACATGCAGTCATAACCAAACACTGTAGGTGTTTCCATCGCAAATAACAGTCCCTGTGATTCCTACTCGCCACTCGACATCACACATCTTGTATCCCTGGTCACTACTCAAAGAACTAAGAGAGGGTATTTTTTGCTCCTTGGAGAAAAGAACACATGGTATAAAGAACAGTGCATTTGCACTTTCACTGTGAATCAACCAGTCCCTTTTCACTTTTTTTTGTATTTCAAGTAATCTGGAAATCTCTTTCCCTTTGAATCATGTGGAAATTCTTGATCTGTTTCTCGCATTGCTAATTTCTTTACAATAGTTGCCCTTGTCACTCATCCTAGCTGGGAACAACCCTGGGTCAAGTGATAGCAGATCTTCTACCTCAGACACCACTACAGGTGGCTCAGTATCTTTGGCATCCTGTGTCGGAGCCTCACTTTGTCCCTGACATTGACTGTCCATAGCTGCTTCCTCCTCATCTGTGCTGCTTTCATGGTCCTCGACCTCTTCATGTACTGGTACTCCTGGCTCTAGAGTGTCCATAGTGTACATAATTTATAAAATGCCCTATAATAGTAATAACACAGTACAGCTTGAGCTATCTCTTAATTGTTATAATAATAATAATAATAATAATCATTTGTATTAGGCTTGGGCGGTATGACGGTATACCAGGGTATTTCGAAATACCGTCGATATGATTTTCAATACCGTGACGTCACAGACTGTGCGCCAAATCACAGATGCGTTTCATTCTATTACACTGACACAGAGTTTTGACAGGGACGACATTGGTTGTAATGCACAGCACGCGCCAGCAGAGGGCAGGGGAGGGCAGTCCGTCTTTCCCGCTCTCAGAGCTCAGCACAGAGCTGAGCTGAGCAAGATGGCGGCAGCATTTGCCGGCCCCGAACTCGGACAACTAGTAAAAAAGAAAAATGCCTCTGCGCCTGTTTGGGACTATTTTGGGTTTACTCGTCGCCAGTGGCTTCATCCAGCACAACGAGAGACAGAGGCACTTCTTTGGGAATGTTTAAGACGGGGTGAGTGAGTGTTGACATTTTTTAATCCTATGCAACTGGTTGATGGTTTTGTAGTCGAGGTCGGACGGTTTTAAAAACGAAAGCATTTACGTGCTAAACATTCACGCGAGTAATCCAATGAATCAAATGGAAATAAGGTTTTAACACATGCACGGAATAATATTGCCAAACTAGTTAGTGAATATAGCAAACTTTATTCAATAAGTCAGGTATTTACTCCCGGAAATGTTTATGTATGATGATATATTGTTAACTTAGCTCACAATGGAAACAACGTCGGACATCTACAAACGCGTCCTGTATCCGATCTCAAAATGTGCCATTTGCACAATGTGTCATGTATGCAGCCCTTGTTTTGCTCTTGCGCGCACGTCGCGGCACTTTGCGAGCGTCTACCGGCTCGGGCTGCATTTTACACCAAACATATAATATACCGTTCGAAACATCTATTTGCCGCCGAACGCCACCTCACTCAAGTCGACCCAAGTCATACCGTCAGTGGCGGCTGGTGGAAAATATTTTTGGTGGGGCTGTTGATATAGTGAGTAAAACATTTTTTTTTGGGAGAAATTACCCCTTAAATTGGGACTGATACCGTCATATACCGTATACCACGGTATGATGTCAGCAAGGTATGACGGTATGAAAAAAATGATACCGCCCATGCCTAATTTGTATAGATATTTTCCAATTGCTCAAATCTAGCTATAGCTACTGTAACAACCTCAATTTAATGTGCCAGTGGTCAATGGTATTGCAATTACTGGAATAACTAGAGTAACTCAATGTGAATATTACCTAAAGTTGTATTCAATGCATGGTAAGCATATTTAAAATCTGTTTGTTAACTTCAAGCCCTGCTGCTTTACCTCGCTCTCCTTCAACTGGGAGCTGGCCTGAGGGAAGGGGTACTGATCCTGAAGCCGAATCTGTGCATTAGAGCAGATGTGATTAGCATGTAACATTATACAGGTTAGGTTAGCTAGCCATAGCAAAAGGGCATAGCTGCTGGATACAAATTCACTGGGCTCATCTACACTCATCTAATTTTTGATAGCAACAGGTAGCTAACGTCAGCCACAAAATGTTGGCCAAGCTGTTATGGGCTTCAAAACAAGTTCTGTGAATAAATACCTTTCTTGTGAAAATACTTGGTGACTAGCTGTCGACCACTTTTATTATTTTCCTCTTGCTGACGTTTTTTTCTTTCGTTTCTGAGCTCCTGATTCATGAGCTGTAGAGGACATTTTCCTGTCAGTCTGTTCAAGCTGCGAGCTGCTGGTGCGCTGCTGTGCCGCCTAGTTATAGTTGAAAGTGGGGGTGCAAGATTAGTAACTGGCAGGCAAGGGGTGGTTTGGAGTGGGTCAAGCACGACCACCTCCATGGCAGAATTTTTTTAATTTAATGAACACCTGTACGTGCAATTTCCTGCAATATAGAGCACAGAACTGTCTCAAAATATGGGATCCTAAAGGATTCCTATAGGGTTCCAAAAACGTATAGAGATTCCTATAGCATTTTTTGACTAGGGATGTTATCCTACACTTTAAGCTGTCTGATATCCCATTACCTGTAACTCTTGGGTCTCTTTCTCACTTCCTCTGCCTCCTCCCTGAGTCTGCACAGTCACCACATCATTCTACATTAAGGAGAGCAATACACTTATGAGTACACAGTCTTTATGCTTCTCTGTAAAGAAAGGGAGAAAGGGGGGAATATATTATCCAAGTATTTGTGTCTTAATTTGTTATGTTATCCTACACTTTAAGCTGACTGATATTTCCATTACCTGTAACTCTTGTGTCTCTTTCTCTCCTTCTCTGCCTCCTCCCTGATTCTGCACTGTCACCACCACATCATTCTACACAGCAGAGCAATACACGTATGAATACACTGAACTGGGTTGAATACATGATTTTTTCTTTTTTCTGCCATGTTCTACCTGGTTGGCTGGCTACACACACACACACACACACAGTGTGCAGGTTAGTTACATTAGGAGATGGGCTTCTATCATATTATCTTCTATCATTCTATAATTCATTCTTTTATTTTTCATTTCATGTAGTTGTACCTTAAGAGAATTGAAGGCTGGCATCTGCAAATGCAGATAGATATAAGTACTTTATTCTTATTTTATTATCTTTCCAATGAAATGAAATCAGAAAATAAGTGGTATATGATGGAAAATAGGAAAGTCAATGCTTGAAGGAAAATGGACTTCGGAAATCAGTTTTTTATTTTTTATTTACTATTCTGTAAAAGTCTTGTCGAATGTAATGTTTTATGTTTTGTGTGGACCCCAGGAAGACTAGTTGTTGTCATGCAACAGCTAATGGGGATCCTAATAAACTCAAACGGGCTTTGATCTACCAGGTAGCTAGCTAGTCAAACACACACACTGGTTGATGTTACTAGCTAGCTAGCAAACGTCAGCTAACCGCGAGCTAACATAAAGAGTGACCTGTAATTTAATGCAGCGAAAATGAAGAGAAGGTGATGATAATAAATGTGTTTTATTGTATTGAGTGCTAGAAGTAAAGACATGTCTAACATATTCTTTGTTTGAACAACTTACTGAAAAGGTCTGCCACCAATAACAGACTGGTCGCGGTGATTTACACTGAGCCTACCTGCATCAGGACTGCTGTGGGTGGGAGCCAGTTGATCAAACCATTGTGAGCGAAATGCGAGGGGGGGTCACAATCTTTGTAAACTTAAAAACTCGCTATTAAGTGTCTATAATCAGTGGCGTTTTCTCCTGGAGGCCAAGGGAAGCCTGCTTCCCCTGTTTTTTCGGATTCTAGTTATAATTTTAATAAATAAATAAAAACACTTCATTTAGTTTCGGAAATTCTTTGTTTTGTGTTGCTGCCGTATTTTACAAAGAGTGAAACAGCGCCCCTCTAGATGTTATGGTGAAACAGTAGATTGCACTCTCTGTTGCGAGAGGAGGCTAGCCGAAATGTGCTTCCCTTGGTGAAAAAAGATGGAGGGATTGACCAATCAGATGAGGCTCACGTCATGCCCCTGCCAACCTGTGATTGGTCAGGGCCATGCCAAGGGAAGCCAGAGGCGGCTGGCTTCCCTTGCCTCACAATCCAATCAAATCGCATCATCTTAGTGTTATACAGTGACCCGTCCCAAAAAGCGGAAGTAAGCTCCGCTCGGTTTCCCTTGACAAAATAGCAATGGGATTTCTCCATAGGATTTTGGAAAATAGCTCGAAAAAAGGTCAGTGGAAAACGAACCTGTTAGGTAAATGCACGTTTTGTTCAGTCGGATAATATCCACATGTCTACCCTACTTTTATAATTTTCGAATCATAAATCTAATCGATAGAAGATAGATAACGTCACTGCACCACTCTCACCGCCCTTAGAAAGTAGCAAGCAACTGAAGCAAGTGCAATTATGGAGGGTGGAGATTTGGAGTATTTCATCAAAAATAATTGTACTAAACTTCCGCTGCAGCAGCAACAACAAATACAATCGGATGACAGGCCAATGCCCAAACTGGAGCTGTGTACAGCGAGGAACAAAGGAGCGAACCGGACGTAAAACGTTAAATGTCTCCTGATTTAGTTTGTGAATGAATGCTTATTAGAGTTTCGGCTGGAGAGTGCGTGCGGACCTCTTGGTCAGGTAACAGACGTGTGTAAGTCCTGCATCTGTATGATACAAATGTGTGTAAAATGATACCGGGCGCTGTAATCACTCATCTGGTTACGTTATTACATTGACCACCACACCCCCCCCCCCCCACCCCAAAAGAAAGGACGTATTATTGGCTTCCCCTAATTTTTCCCCCACGCCACGCTACTGTCTATAATCAGCACAAGTTCTTTCATTACGTATTATTAATTCGATTGAAATTACATACTTATGTTTACAGTGATACATTGCTCCATTGCTCAGGCGCCCATACCAGGCAATGAATGAAGGGAGGGGTGCTCATTCTGTCAAACAGAGTAACAAGCACCTATTTGTTTCTTTGGTGACTTTTTTTTAATACAGGCAATTATACGTTTGAGTCATCTACATTAACTTACTTTAGGATAATAATAAAACTAGGGGTGCACCGAATGGGAAATTCTTGGCCGAAACCGATACCGAAAATAGGAAACAGTTGGCCGAAAACCGAATGCCGAAAATGATTAATAGAAATATATATATATATATATAATGTATACATTTTTTACCAATGTTGTTCAGCTGCCTGATTATGGAAAAAGACATGATTATGGCTAAACTTAACTTAAATAATAATCACTATTATGGGTCCATAAAACATTTATTCAGCACTTTTGAATGTATACAGTAAATTAATTCCAAGTCAAGTGCATTTTCTTTTCTCTGTAGGATAACTACAACAAAGTGCATTCAGAACAAAGCCAAGGTGCTTTAAAACTGCATAAACATCGAGACCAGTAGGCCTACAACAAAATAGTGTAAATAAAGACTGTAACAACCAGGCCTTCAACAACAACAAATGCACCTATAAGTGCATGCATACAAATGTGCAAACTGGATAAATCCACATGAATGTAACTATTTACAAATGAAATTACAATTCAATTTCAAGAATCTGTAAATAAGGCTGTCTGTCCTCATAAGCAAAGTAGTAAACATTGTATAAAGATACATAAAGTGAAAACTGGATACAAAATCCACAATCAATTACAAATTAAATTACAATTTCAAGAATCTGCAAATAAGGTGGTCTGTCCTCATGAGCAATGTAAACAACATTTAGATACCAAAAGTACAATATATTGAACAATGTGCTGCTGTCATTTCCCCCTAATGATAACCTGAGATGGTGAATTATAACTCACAATGAAAATTGTTCAGGAAAGTGGGTATAGAGTAGACATGTAGATTAGAACTAGATAAGCTTATGATAAGCCAGCATTGTCTACTTATTAAGGAAAAGTGGGTGGTTATTTTTAATGAACAGTAGCTTCTCTGCTTTATCAGCCATAAGTCTGTTCCTCTTCTCATCAAGCACATGAGAGGCAGCGCTGAACAGTCTCTCGCTGTCAGTGCTTGTGATTTGATCTTACTCCGCATAGTGGTCCGGGTGTTTTGATTTCAAGTGGTGGATTAATCCCGAAGTGGTGAAAGTCTTTGCAGTTACACCCCCTCGAGAAATGTCAGCTGAACACGTTTTACAAATCGCAATCCGCGTCTCTTTCTCTGATATTTTTAAATATCTCCAAGCGCCAGACATGTTGGCTGTGAGCCAGCCGCGAGCATGGTCGCGCGCCGTGCTTGTCGCCGCGTTTTGATTACGTCATCACAACAACACGTTAGCTGATCAACGTAACCCTGTTCCCTGACATTCGGTGATATTTTTTCGGTGCTAAAACACTTTCGGCCGAAAGGGCCTTTTTAACCATTTTCGGCCGATAATTTTTGGCGGCCGAATATTCGGTGCATCCCTAAATAAAACCATATTAATAAAAAGATAATAATATTTCCCCTCAGTGCTGGGCCCTTGGAATCATCCTAACCTCCCCCCCCCCCCAGCTACGCCCCTGGTTCTAGGGGACCTGGAGACAATAACACACAACAACCAATAATTATGAGGGAGTCAGCGTAAAGTTTGACAAAAGGTTTATTCCTTGAACAACCTAACTGAACAGAAGTTTAACAAAAATACTCTTTGTGTGAGGAGGAAGTGTCAAAGGAGATAGTGCCAAACAAAAGAAATAAGCATAACAAAACCAGGTCTATTTCTACTTGAAACGAAAACTCAAACAAAAACCCTCACTAACTAAACTACTCCAAACTGGATAAAACAGAATACAGGTGTGGCAACAATCCGCTAACCTAGTGTGTCTTAATATTAGTTACCTACTTGATGAGAAATGTACAGGGTACCCCAGACTTACCTAACTCCCCAACCTCTCAACACACACACATTTAACAAAGGTTGGAACAAACAAAGCAGAATAACTTTCTTAACAAGGCAGTCAATTGCAGACTCCTCGATCAGCAACAGGCCCAGGGCGAGAGAGAGCGAGAAGACTTCCTGGGTGCCTCCTTTATGGTCGGCCCTGGCTGCTGATAGGCCAGCTGAGGGTGAGAGGATCCAATCAGCCATCAGACTCAGGTGCACAGGCAGATACCGATCAGCTGCTGATTAGAAATGGGGAAGACTTTAGCCTCATCCCAATACCCCTCCTCGACTCCTCTCTTCCCCTCCTCCGGGACTTGACCCGGAAATTGATCAAGACACGCCATTTTGAAGGACGTCCCAATAGCTGAAAAGCACACGGAGGAGTGCGAGAGGAGGGGTGCGGGAGGAGACGAAACGGAGGATACACGCGAGCAGACTACGCGGAAGTGTTTTCACTACTTGCGTATAAAAGCCCCGCCCCCATCTTCACAGCTGGTCGATTTCAACAGAGGAAAACCGACAACTGGAAGATGAGTGGAAAAGCGTCACATACATGTTTAAGTGCTCACAGCTCCGTGGGAATTATTAGGTGCAATTCATTTCTAAAAGGCTTCCACACTATATATAATTATATTTTTATGTAAATGTAGGCTACATTTTACACCAAAACGGAACACAAAAGCAGGACCAACCATCATGCATTGAATTAATTGACTAACAAGAGAAAGATTAAGTCATTTAAATAAATATTTAACAACAAATGGACCGGTTCTAAAGGGTTGTTCAGTTAAGCCCGATGAGAGGGGATTCAGCTGTGCACATGTCATCATTAACAGACGTCGTTTAAAAGTGACGTTTGAGTGAACAAGGACATCCCAATTAATACCTGAGGACTCCTCTGTCCTCACATCACCTCCTCGTGTCTCTCGCTCGCATCTTACGAAGGCGGAGCTAAGAAGCAAGGAAGGGAAGCGAGTGAGGGAAAGGAGGAGTCGAGGAGGGGTATTGGGATGAGGCTAAGGAGAAGAGAGAAAAACAGGAGGAGGGAAAACCACACAAGTACAGCCTGCCTGGCACGTAACAAAGAGTCAGAATGAATTTAGATTTTTTTTATTTTAAAGTAAATTCAGATTGAACATAGTAAAAATATGTAAATTATAGTGTCCATCCAAAAGAAACACATGACTCAGTGAAAACCACCCTTGAATGATGGGATAGTAGACTAAAAGCTTTAGGAATCCAGACATATAATAAGTACCCTGTATCAAGATTGATCCAAAACAAGTGAAATCTGACCTTTTTAGAGAGATTTAGAAAATAAAACCCACCTCTGAGGTCATTTGGGTTTATTTGCCATATCTCTGGAACCCATCGGTCGATTTTGATGATTGATGCCTCTTTTGAACCGTTAGAGCCAATAGAATCGAGAGGGAGTTCCTAAATCCATATAAACATTACCATTGGTGAATGAGAGTGATGCGCAGCCAGCATGCCCAAAACCGGAAGCTCTCATTAGAGGTTTCTCAATACTCTAAATTCCCCTCCTCGACTCCTATCCTCGAGACTTAGTCCCGCCCCCTATATTTATATAAATATATACAATTTCAGAATCAATTTCAGAATCAAACAAGTATGAGATCACTCTCATAATAACGTAACACAATCAGAGACTGGATATATCCCCCCCCTCTCTCTGGTCGCTGAAATGGGGAATTATATTCTATGCACTGTACAACACGCACCTCCACACTGTACCACACACTGTACCACACACACAGCTACAGCTCCTAAAGCATAATCAGGCTACAGCCGTTGTGTATTTTATTATGTGAAGCACTAAATGGTCTTAGAAAAATATTGACTCTTTGTTTGTAGATACAGTATCTACTAAACTAAAGCAAATATCGAGAGTAGGCCTGTTATACTGAGTGATATATATTATACACACTGCTCTGCTTTCTGCACGGACCTCACAGCTGTTCTCTCAGGAAACATCGCGACGCGATGAAAGCAGTTTCTAAAATAATATCCAGGGGATGCACACAGAGCTGTCATTGGCTGAGATAAGGCCGGCCGTGCGTCACGCCTCCACCGTTCCTGGAAATGCATCCGCAGAGGAGCCGTGGAGGAACCATCAGTGTATCCTCGATTATAGCTCCTCCAGAGAGCCTCCTCGACGCTCGATCCTTGGTCCTCGATGTGCATTTAGAGAAATTAGATGTCCTTCAACATGGCGCGCTGAAATTCATTTCCGGGTCACTACCGGAGAACCGAGGAGTCGAGGAGGGGAAATTTGAGTATTGAGAAACCCCTATACACTCTTGTAGCTCTCATAGCAGCTATATATGAAAACTACTCTTATTGATATAAATGTTATGATGGATTATCAGTAATCATTTCAAAGTGAGAGAGACATTGGATTAACCTTCAGCAGCGTTTATATGCATTTTATATATATATATATATATATATATATATATATCAACCCAGTCTCACGGCATTTCGTGTTATAGTCACGAAATTTAATCCATTTATTCGTGTTCACCAACAAGATTTTCCCCTTTTTTTTGTGTCACACAGAACCATTTTAAAAGCAATGTATTTCTATTGGTAGTATGTTTCGTACCCGCAGCACGAAACATACTGCTGTTTGACGCTCGGCGTAACCTTGGCGCACTGCCACTCCAACATCCAATCCCAGAGTTTGAAGAATAATCACGGGGACAGTAGTCCTAAACGATAGCTTGGGATTATGGGTAGTGTAGTGTCTTCGGCCATCCTAAACTCAGAAATGTTGAAAATCGCAATGATGCTCGAAATGTCGCTTATAGGCCTACGTCTGTTTCCGGTTATTTTTATTTTGAAATTCAGTTCCTGACGGACGCCAAAAAAGCCCGAGATTATGGAATTAAACAAATAAATAAAAACAAGGATAATTGTGTGTTATTGGTGAGCAAATAACAGTGTGTTATTTAGAAAAGAATAACAAATTAGAAGGAAAAAAAGATTTAAAAAAATACAGATTTCAGTATCCTGAGGCTCTGAGCCCCATTTATTTTCCTCACAGACGACAAAAAAAGTCAGTCAGACACTATACGATTTAAAATAAAAACAATAATTGTGGCTTGATATTGAGTAAAAACATGTTTTTATGAACCCCACAGCTTCCGGTCTTCCAAGACCCGAACGGACAAAAAGACGTGCTGCAGGCACGAAACATACTACCAATAGAAATACATTGCTTTTAAAATCGTTCTGTGTGACACGAAAAAAAGGGGAAAATCTTGTTGGTGAACACGAATCAATAGATTCAATGACGTGACAATAACACGAAATGCCATGAGACTGGGTTGTATATATACAGTATGTTTTGTTTCGGTAAAAATGTTTCATATCGTCAGTTGTTTTGCTTTACTGGCAAATAGAGCTGCAAATAGAGCTGCTCTGTCCAGCTCCTCCCTTGTTCCCTAGGCCAAATGAGTGATGTAATTCTCTCCGGGTGTCCTTGGTCTGCCCCGGAGTGTTCCAGATGAAGTGCTCAGAGTACTTCAACAGTAAGTCTGCTGAGGGGCATCCTTAGGCCAAGCAGCCCTGAAATCAAAGGATATTTTCTGAATCAGAATGTACTGACATTGTCACTGTGGAGTTTGTTCACCATCCCCCTGTGTGAAGGTTTCTGTTTAATTGCCATTATGTGATCCTGACCTTGTCTCGGACATCCTGATTCTTATCTGACATGCTTGATATATATTTTTTTGTGTAAGGGGTCAGACAACTCAATTGTTTAAATGGAAATTGCACCGGATAATGTGATATGGTGTCAGATAAAACCAGATGTAGCGCATGCCTAGTTTGTCTAAATGACTAAGCTACTTCATGAGGATTCTGTCAGCTCAACTGAGCCTTTACTCTTCCAATTGGTCTTCTGTTACTGAGAGCAGGGTGCAGGGTGGACACAAATGCAGGACAAACAAGGGTTCAGAAAAATACTTTTATTGAAGGGCTTATCCTGGCAAACAGGGAAAACACAACATAACTCTCCAGCGAACAAAAAACAAGGATCCGACAAACACTAAGAAAAGAAAATCAGAACACTAATACATGCAGAACAAAAAGGGCAGTGGGTGAAACAAAACAATCATGCAGGCGGAAAAAAAAAAACGGTGAAATGTTTTCCAAATAAAACAGCGAACAATGTTATGTCACTAAGCCTCTACCACCTATTGCAAATGTGAAAGGGTAATGGTAAAGATCTGGTGCTAGACCAAACCGTTACTTTAGAAACTGAATATGAGATTCAAGCATTGACTGGTGTTTTTTCGATGATTTTGAGGAAAATGTTGATGCTAGCTGAGCAACATACTGCACTTTCTTTTAAAGCTAGAAATGATTCACTTAATCTCGTGCAAACACACTGCCTGTAACTTTGCTCATCTTGTGGGACATAAAGAACGGTAATTACTTAGGAGCACTGTTATCAGTGACGGTGGCACATTCCCTGTAAACACTACAGCAGAGAGGAGTAATGTCTGATGGGGCAGCAGACTGCACTTACTGTAGCAGCAATGTTGCTCGCCAGGACCCAGTGATAATTAATACAGAAAAATAACTAAAGAGAGAGAAATTATTTGGAAGTATCTAGCCGCACCATGATCGCCTAGGTGCCAAGTTGAACCTGAAGCAGAGATATCTTATAACCCGCCTATATCTAATACTGGACTTCCTGCTTCTTTCCTCATTCATCGTTAGCCAACACAAGCTAATTTAAATGCAACAGCTTTTTAGCTGGATATATATAAGCTGCAACCCATGAAATAAAAATCTGCAAAAATAACATATATTAAATCCATTGACGTACGTGAGAAATCAAGCAGTGTGCATTTCTTCGTGGAAGTGTACAAATGTAAAGGTTGTGCACAAATATTCTAAATCTCCATTGGAGTTATAAATCTTTAAAAAAATAAGTTTTCCTTCCATATTGTTAGACTTAGGTACAGTTAGTTGGACACAACTGATGCTGCATTCACATGATACGCGACTTGCTCTCTGTTCACACTGAAGTTGGGCGCAAAGTCTTGCAGTGGAAAAATCTAGCTATGTTTTGTTTCTATGGTTACGTCACCTGACAGCTGTTCTCTAATTTGTTGTGCGTTGAAAAGTCAGCGGTGATCAAGGTCCAAGTTTAAATAATTTGAACTTTAAGCACAGTGCTCTGCAACACATTTGAGCTGTCGAATGGTTGCACTTCCACCTAGTCGGGGGGCACCGATCTCTCCTAAGAAATACAACGGAAACTTCAGGGCCGTTTTACCATTTTTCATGTGAATGCAGTTTTAGGGTAAAGCCAAGTCAGGTATGTTAATGACATTTTAAACCTGCTTAAAGTAAATGTGCTTACATTACACTACTTCATTGGATATAGTAATATTATTTGCAGTCAGACTGAGCGCCCGGATGTCAATCCATCCCATAAACTCTTTAGATCAAAGGAGTGTTGCCAGGACAACCATTCTAATCGGAGTTCTGCAGCCTGATAACTATCAAAGGATTACTTGGATTATGGAGACAGACGCACAGTAAACTGTAACGTCTGTGAAGTGTTTGTGACCTGTTCTATCTTTATTAGACAGCATAAAGATTATTGTCATTCTTCAAAAGAAACATTGAAGCTTTGAATCATAATTGTTCAATGTTTTGTGTATCTACCACTGTAATAAACGAGTGTAAGGCACAGAAACCCAGGACGGAAAAATAACATTTTGAAGGACAAGTAAAATCATATTGATCCTGCATTTTTACATTTTGTGCAAACCTCTGATTCACCTCGCAACTTCATTTTTCACTTGTACTTGGATAAAATACCACCTATCCTGTTGCCAAGTACTAGAGATTACCATTGCCAGCTAACCCATAATAAAAATGGACAGGACCTTGGTTGAGTAAGCACATACATCCTTCCCTTAACGCTTTGAACTGTTTCATCCATATTTTAACATTTCTTGCTTTGCACACTTTAGCTCAGAACTTTTTTGTTTTATTTAAATTCACACATCCAAGGGTTGAGGAAAGGTCTGAAATGGAAACACCTAAAGGCAAGTTTCTTTGGTCAAATCATATTTATTTTCTTTCATATCATGCAGGTTCATCCCAGTTGCGTGAAAATCCCAAAATGATCTGGCAAGTGTCTGAATATTTTAGAGAATGTGCATGAAGTCTTAATCTTGGTGGTGCTAAAATATCCATGATGGTATCTTTGTAATATTACAGTGAACTTAAAGGTAGGGTAGGTAAGAATGGAGAAACCACCTCGAGTGCGCTAGAATTTGAAAATACACAACCGGAAAAAATCTGCCCCTTCCTTCACACTTCCTTACAGAGCCCCTCCTCCAACACACACGAACGCGCACATGACCAATGAGGGCACGAGATAAGTTTGTGCACGAGTGGGAAGGTTGACAGGCAGGTAGGCCATCCAATTATCTGCAGTGGGCCGAGGCAGATGATTGGTTGTGCTTTTTACAGCGCCACGGCTTCCACAGATGAAATGTTTTTATGTATTTATTGTCAAAGCATGTAATTTATTCATTGCTATCGGGATGTTAAGAGCATTCCATGGAATATAACAAAAAGTGTTTCTGAAGTGAATTGCTTTAGCGCACTCGAGCTGGTTTCTCCATTCTTACCAACCCTACTTTTAACATGTGAATACAAATCTTAATATCTCATGAACTATTCAATGGAGTGACTCCATATGTTGTAAACACCTTTGTGATCTGCATAGGGAATGCATTGTGAGCTTTTCTTTCTCTCATGCCACCACAACGTTGATATGATTTGTTTTTAGTACAGTGTTTTTAAGACTTCTTGATGGATTAACAATTAAATTGGGTATGGACATTCATGTCCCCAGTGGATGACTCTTTTAGTTCTCCTCCAAACATATTTAAAGTTTGTAAAAAAGATCTGCAAACCCCAACCCTGGAAGAGTGACTGGAGGCACATCTACTCTTTCTACCAAAATGTAAGATTGTTGGATCTCGCCTTGCCCTACCACCAAATGCTGCTAAAGCCAGTACCAGGACCATTGACATTTACTCTATTAGCAACCCACCCGGTGTCTAATTTCTTCACTTCTTTCTTTAGTGTGTTTGCCGCCTGTGTGGCTACCCATCCTGCCCTAATCAGATGTACCTGTCCTTAATAACCCTTGCTCCCTTTTGTATTTAGTCTTAGCTGTGAGACAACAAATATCTGGCCTTCTGCAGTTGCCGGACACATATTGCACCACGTCACCACTTTTATTGTATGAATCTTTGCTCTAGTCTATTGTGTATTCAGGTAAAAAAAAATCAATGCACTACCTACCAGGAACATTTGCAGGATTACTCTATTGATTCAATTTTAAGTTTTCAAAACGTTACATAGTTCATAGTTTTTGGAACTGGCACATGTTTATGCTTTACCCCAACAACCACTTTGATGTAGAAACAAATGCATCAAAAAGCCAGTATGGTCATATTTGAGTCTGAGAGCCATACAATGTATTACATAATAACAGAGGCAAAATGTGTAATCGCTCTGAAATGGTAGATTATTATCAATCAACGCCGCCCCGCTGAAGGGGACATGTTTCACTCTGGGGTTTTGCAACAAGCAGCCGAGCCCAAACACACAACTCTGCACAAACATGTGTTCCTCTGTATGCATGTGTGGGTATTAACACTTTTCACAGCAGGTAAACACAGATACACCCAGACAAAAAGCTACATGTATGCATACGCACCAGAAAGTATTAAACTGTACAGAGAGAAACACACACACATATAAACACTTCCGCTAGATTCAGTGAGCTGAGAACATATCCCTGCATAATGAGTCTTGGTCACATCTGAATAATAGATAGCAGAAAATGGATTTGGGAATACATTGTAATTTCTCCTGTGAGCAAAATAACCACCTTCCCAAAACAAAACACTACTGAAAAATGTATATCAGTGGGGGCATGGGGGTTGCTTGTGTCTGTGGGAGAGTCCACATAGTTTAGTTGTAATTAAATCAATATTCACATTTACCTGAAGCAGCCTGATGTTGCCCTTCACACTTCCTGCCCACTGTTTCCTTCTGTTCCTAATCCACTCCTCTTCCTCTGTCTTTTATTCATCCTCTCCCGTCTCCTCTTCTCTTTCTGTTCCTCCATCCCTTCTTCTCTTTTGCTCTCTGTGGTGCAGTTCTTATGCAGTTAATGAATACTGCAGTTATAGACTCACAGAGCCCATCTTCATTTCTATAGGGTGCAGCTTACATTAAAGCATGGGATTTAAATATGGATATTCATATTTAAAATGCTGGTATTCAGTCTTAATATGGCCATTCCCTTTTAAAAGATCCAAGCCTAATTCATACAAATTATATGATAACTGACTTCTTTAGTTTGAAGTCAATACTGCCATGCACATGGTCAATGCTAACTAAAAAGTTAAGATATAATATGATGAACCTTTTAATAATCCCTGTAGGGAAATTAACGTGCCAAGGCAGCAACAGAATAAGAAGCACAGATGTTATACATGGTATACTGTATACACGGGAATAATACAAATAATGAATAAAATGAGAACAAACATGTACTAACGGTATTAATTGAACTAACGAATAATGGGAGTTAAACTGGAGTTAGATCCAGTGATTGTACATATATACAGATATGTGAGCAGAACAGACATGTTTTATGTTCATATGCATACATTGCAGATATTATTAAGGGTCAGTGCAGGTTATAAATGGGTTACAGGGTGAACCCCTTAATTTTGTTGCCTGATGGCCGCAGGCACAAAGGACTCTCCTTGGTGCTTAGTGCTGTGCCGAGGAGAGATGAGTACAGGCTTGGAATTTCGTCATTTTAGGGGCAAGGCCATTTGGCGTTTGGTGTCACACATTTTGTTAGGGCGGAAAGGCCACATGCCGGGGCACAAGGGCCATTGAGGGAAATATTTGGATTTGGAGCTTACAAATACATAACTACACTTTCTGATAAAAAATACAGACGAATGACATGGAAAATAAATCACTTTTTTAATATCAATAATGTCAAACATTATATCATCATATAGGCCTATGCCTCCTTGGTATTACAGTATATACTGTAGAATGAAATACTCTACTTTTAATAATTATTGTTTGGTAAAATCCGAAATCAAATCATGAAAATCAAAAAATCTATTAATACGTAACAAGTATTTCAGAGCAGAAGAAACAGCCTTCAAGGGTCAAACTCTGCACATAAATCATTCAGCAGTGCACAGTGAAGCTCAAATATTCAACTGTACGAGTACTATTTGACAGTTTGGCTAATTTCCATTATCATTCTGACATCATAATAATAACAGGAGAAAGTAATACATTCTTAATTTGTGTGGAATTACATACTTATTGCCAATTTGAGAAATATGTAATAATGTTTTCCATTTGAGTATACCTTTAGTCTTTTCAATGCAATTCTTATTCAGTAGTAATGTTCAAGCACACCATGTTCCTCCGCTTTCAACTCCAAACACCTTCTGTGGCTAAATAGAATGTCAGTTTGAAGCTATACTTTAGAATAGGCTCTATTTGACAGTAATGTTAAGAATTCTGAACCAACATTTATTTTACTTTTCTTCTAATGTACTCTTCTCATACTAACCAAGGCTAGCAAACCACACATTTAAGTTTTTACATCACATTTGTGTCACAAAGTAAGCTTTTTACTTGTTTTTCCAAACTTGCTCAAAATGTGTTAGCAATAGCCTGGCTTACTATTTTCCTCCGCTTCTAGTCTTTACACTAAGGTATACTAATCGCTAGCTCCAGCTCTGTACGTAATGCAAAAGCATTACAAGTAAAGGGTGTTAATTTTCTTAGCTTCTATTTGGAAAGTTTTTGCAAGAAAATATTCTTTTTCAAGTATGGGGAAATTGAAAGTTGAAGACCATTTCACTTGTTTGTCAAACAGTAGGATATTTGCATTGGATTAAAACTAGGAATACCTCTTTTAACTCCAGCTCTAAAACTTTGCCTTTTGTAGAAAATATGTGTTTTACAAAAATACAAGAATTTTGACTGGGAAATGGACCTATCCCTATGTTTGGACTTCATTTTCTATTTGGATGTAACATCAGATTGATATTCATTTATAATGGGCAGTAACATCCCATGTGGTATGCAGCTCTTGCTATTAACTGTTAATCTCTGACAGCCATCACATGGGAAACACAGATTTCCTTCTCGAGGCAGCAGATTTGAGCAGGTGACCCCTTTCAATCACACTCTCGTTCCTGCTCAACTAGTCAAGTGCTCTGAATTATGTAGAAGGAGATTCGAAGTGAGGTGGTTGGAAACGACTGAACTGGACCTTTTAAGACACTGTATGGCTCGATATGCCCGAGAACCATTTTTAAATAAACATTATACGGGGAGAGAAGGTGAATCATGCAGAGTCATACTGCCAAGCCAAGTCATACATTATTCCTCTTGGCTTCTAGTCTATCAAGCTGCTTTAATGCATTCTAGATGGCCACATGAATGTCCAGAGGTGGAAATATGTATGCATATACCTACTGTGAATGTTCTACTCCTGTTCTCTTACACATGTGTCTTGAATTGGAAGAGGTTAGCCAAATGTAAAGCGAGAAACTGTAAAAACAAAAGACAACATTTCCCATGTTCAACCTTCTGGTCGAACCTTTAGTGGATCATGCTTTTGTTCAGGAATGTAACAAAATGAGGGCTTCAAATGTTGCTATTTTATCAAAAACATTACATTTTTCATGTCTCATTTAATAGATTCTGGGCAGTAGTGTGCAATTCTAACCCTAACCCCACGGTGGAAATCTGTGAGAAATTACCCAACTTCTAACTGGATTCTTCTTATAACCTACACACTTTTTCACAGTGTATTTTCAGTGCATTATTATGCATTTTCACATTTGAGTAGCATTAAAACGTCTTGTTCCGAGATCGGGCTGTACTTAGCTTGGCCCCCAAAAACCAAGATGGAGACGGCCAAAATGCCAAACTTGAGGATTGGAAAATAACAAGCACAGAAGGATTCAACTCCTTCAAACTATATGGAGACGTCATGGTGACTGCATACACTGTTATATACAGTCTATATGTATATAGATTTAAATGTATTCATTTGTCTAAAATACATCATCATGAAATGCAACAGGTTGTTAATTTATATATATTTCTTAAACTATAACCGTGTCATACTTCATAAAGAACAATTTTAGTTCCTTTTACTTGTATCCATGACTGCGCTGTTTCCTTAAAGGTGCAGGACCTAAATATACTGCAGTGAAAAAAGGATCCAAAGTGAACAAATTGCAATAGACGCCCTGAAACTGCTTGGGGTTCAGATGAGCATAGATATTAACCATCGTGTGTGTGTGTGTCTGTCTGTCTGTCTGTCTGTCTGTCTGTCTGTCTGACTGACTGACTGACTGACTGACTGACTGACTGAACGAACAAATTAGCTTTTCCTCCCCTTCTCATCCTGAATGTGTCCCCTTAATGACAGTAAGGGGACTGAACATAGACATTGATGATCCCCTGCTTGTGTTGACCCCATTTGAGCCCATGTCTCTCCGTTTTTGACTCTATCCATACAATTTAAATCTGACTGTGAAAGCATAGGGCCCGAAGGTGGGCACTTACAAAGACATGTGGTCTACACATATGTACGACTTATAACATTTTTTTTTATCGCACTATATGAAGAAAAAAAACACTCCCTATAAAGTTATATAGGGAAAATATAATTCAATGATTTATTCTTCACTAGATTGCAGTGCATCTTTGTTATGAGGTAAACTAGTGTCACCACTGAGGTTGTGGCATTCTTTAATTCAACCTGATCTCACCAGAATGCGTGACTCCACCACGACTCCTTGACACCCCATCGCGTGGTGGAGTCACGGACTTTGCTACATTTACGTGTCCACGCCATGGATGTATAATAAGAACTGGATACAGCGTGGGAGGCGGGGCCTCATTCATTCCTATGAGAGTTGCTCATTAGCGCATGATGATAAAATGGCCCAACTTTCGAGAGAGCGAAACGTCACAGATTACCCAGCATCCCTGAGAAGTACCCGTATGTGCGCTCATAGCGCATGCGCAACTTTAACCAATCCCCCCAAAATGCTCGTTCACATCAAGCATGTCAATTTGCGTACACGTAACAGCACCGCGCGTTCACCGCAGCAGTTAGCAGCTAGCGGCTAGCAGCGCCATATGCGCTGGCGGCTAGCTAGTAATTATGCTAATGTATTACTGTGGTGGAGTTAACATAACAATAGCCTACTTCTCTTTGAAATGTGATGGAGTAAAAGGATAGTAACTGTGATTATTCATGTTAAGTACACAACAAGTAACTAAAACGTATAATACTTGAAGGAAAGGTGTAAAATGTTTCCATCCATCCATCTTCTCCCGCTTATCCGTGGTCGGGTCGCGGAGGTAGCAGTTCCAGCAGAGAGCCCCAAACTTTATTTTCCCTGGCCACATCAACCAGCTCTGACTGGGGGATCCCAAGGCGCTCCCAAGCCAGTGAAGAGATATAATCCCTCCACCTGGTTCTAGGTCTACCCCTTGGTCTCTTCCCAGCTGGATGTACCTGGAACACCTCCCTAGGGAGGCGCCCAGGTGGCATCCTAACTAGGTGCCCGAACCAACTCAACTGGCTCCTTTCGACGCGAAGGAGGAGCGGTTCAACTCCGAGTCCCTCCCGGATGACCAAACTTCTCACCTTATCCCTAAGGGAGACACCAGCCACCCTGCGGAGAAAACTCATCTCGGCCGCTTGTACCCGCGATCTCGTTCTTTCGGTCATGACCCATCCTTCATGACCATAGGTGAGGGTAGGAACGAAAATGGCGCGGTAGACAGAGAGCTTTGCCTTCTGGCTCAGCTCCCTTTTCGTCACAACGGTGCGGTAAAGCGACTGCAGTACCGCTCCCGCTGCTCCGATTCTCCGACCCATCTCACTCTCCATTGTTCCCTCACTCGAGAACAAGACCCCGAGATACTTGAACTCCTTCACTTGGGGTAAGGACTCATTCCCTACTTGGAGTGGACAGTCCATCGGTTTCCTGCTGAGAACCATGGCCTCAGATTTGGAGGTGCTGATCCTCATCCCAGCCGCTTCACACTCGGTTGCGAACCGGTCCAGTGAGTGCTGAAGGTCGCAGACCGATGAAGCCATCAGAACCACATCATCTGCAAAAAGCAGTGGTGCAATCCTTAGTCCACCGAACTGCAGACCCCCTCCCCCACGACAACTCCTCGAAATCCGATCCATGTATATTACAAACAGGATTGGTGACAAAGCGCAGCCCTGGCGGAGGCCAACCCTCACCTGAAATGGGTCCGACTTACTGCCGAGGACCCGGATACAGCTCTCGCTTTGGGAGTACAGAGATTGGATGGCCCTGAGTAGAGACCCCCTCACCCCATACTCCCGCAGCACCTCCCACAGTGACTCCCTGGGAACTCGGTCATAAGCCTTCTCCAAGTCTACAAAACACATGTAGACTGGATAAGCGTACTCCCAGGCCCCCTCCAGGATCCTTGCGAGAGTAAAAAGCTGATCCGTCATTCCACGACCAGGACGGAATCTGCATTGTTCCTCCTCCATCTGAGGTTCGACAATCGGCCTGACCCTCCTTTCGAGTACCTTAGAGTAAACTTTCCCGGGGAGGCTGAGTAGTGTGATGCCTCTGTAATTGGCACACACCCTCTGATCCCCCTTTTTAAAAAGGGGAACCACCACCCCGGTCTGCCACTCCTTCGGTACTGTTTCCGACTTCCACGCAACATTGATGAGACGTGTCAACCATGACAGTCCCTCAACACCCAGAGCCTTCAGCATTTCTGGGCGGATCTCATCCACCCCCGGGGCTTTGCCACTGTGAAGTTGTTTGACGACGTCAGTGACCTCCCCCCGGGAGATTGGTGTCGATCCCCCGTCATACTCCAGCTCTGCCTCTAACATAGAGGGCGGAGTTGTCGGGTTCAGGAGTTCCTCACAGTGCTCCTTCCAACGCCCTAACACTCCATCAGTTGAGGTCAACAACGTCCCATCCTTACTGTACACAGCTTGGATGGTTCCATGCTTCCCCCTCCTGAGGTGTCGGACAGTTTTCCAGAACAACTTTGGTGCCGCCCGAAAGTCCTTTTCCATGTCTTCTCCGAACTTCTCCCACACCCGCTGCTTTGCCTCGGCCACGGCTGAGGCTGCTGCCCTTCGGGCCTGTCGGTACCTTGCAACTGCCTCGGGAGTCCCCCGGGATAACAAATCCCTGAAGGCCTCCTTCTTCAGTTGGACGGCTTCCCTGACCACCGGTGTCCACCAGGAGGTTCGAGGGTTACCGCCCCTTGAGGCACCTAGGACCTTGTTTCCATAAATACCAATATCACAGTACAACACCCCTTGTTGTTAAATACCAACCATGTATATATATATGCCACTAAAAATGTATAATATAGCTGGCTGCTATTTCCTCCAAACTGTTACAGGATGTGTATTTTGGAAAATGTGTAACTTTTTTTATTATAATTTCTTGTTTTTAATCTTTAATACTTTTTTTTATGCGTACTTTAATTAACATTAGGCTGTCTTAGGCTCTTTTCTGCTGTAAAAATGTAAATTTATTCCGATTCTGATCGAATTGATATGTTTTGTTTCCCCATATTGAGACACTTGTTTTGTTTAAGATTATTTCTCCTTTTTCTACAGACATCCCCAACCATAGTGGAATGCTGTTGTAAAGGATTGCATTGATCTGTGCATCAATACCTTCACCCAGCTTTGAGGCCTCCAATGAACATCATCTTGTGGCTGGGAAAAATGTGAACAAATAAATCTCACAAAGACTGACTTTCTGGTGTAATCATTATAATGTCAAAGACAAGCACTTTCAGTAACAATATATACAATCATTCAGCAGCAGAGGTTGGAGTGGAAACAGCATTTCTAACTAAGATGATTAAAATATTACAAGTTAAACATCAAGATGAACATACTATTATTAATTTAAAAAGTACATGGGAAACTTAAATATCCTGCAATATACCATTAGCAGAAGAGGAACAAATCTGCCAAAAATATTTCTAACATAAACATAAACTGAGGGCTTTCTCCCTGAGCCGCTGGGAGTAAAGGTCCTTCATGGATGGCAGCTCCATCCTGGTGATGTGCTGTGCAGTTTTCACCCCCCTCTGTAAAGCCTTACGATTAAGAGCGGTGCAGCTGCCGTAACAGGCCGTGATGCAGCAGTGTCCTTGATGGACCCCGAGAAACCTGAAGCTGCTGACTCTCTCCACCGTAGTCCCATTGATGGCGATGGGGGCGTGTCCCTCTCTTTGCTGCTTCCTGCAATCCACAATCAGCTCCTTGGTTTTGCTGACGTTGAGATGGAGGTTGTTATCCTGGCACCAAGATGTCAGGTTTTCGACCTCCTCTCTGGACGCCGTCTCGTCGCCATCTGTGATCTGGCCGATAACGGTCATGTCGTCAGCACGTAGGCCCATACCAGTGTCTTGAAGTGGCTGTGCTTCCTCCTGGGCCACATCCAAAATGGAGAAGAAAGAGAACAGACATACCACAGCTGGGTGAGGCTGGGGAAAATGAGTGAGGGAAAGACAGAAACAAAACAGGGGGACTAAGATGAGTGAGGGAAAGAGAGAAACAAGACAGGGGGACTAAAGTTTAAGAGAGAGGAAGAACCATGCCCGGCGCCGTGGGAGGGCCAGGCCCTCCCATTTGACATTCCTGCCCTCCCCCAATAAACAGGTTTTTTATTATTTATAACATTTAAAAAAAATGGTTTTAATTTTTTTAATTATAAATATACGGTGAACTTTTATGCTACGATGTATGTGATGTCAGATAGTAACTAAAAGAAAATCGCAGGCTACGTCAAATAAATTCATATGTCTGTTGTGATTTGTGATTCGCCCACGTTTAGACCAATCACAGCGTTACACTCTGCCGCCTATTCTGGATTTGTTTATTGTGCATTCTGTAGACTCCCATTTCTGTTTGAATTACAAAATGGACATCAGAAATTGGCTTAAAAGGTCTAAGGATTTATTGAAACGAAATAGCGATGAAAGAACTGCAGCCGATGGTGCTGCTGGCGACCCGTTGCAGCACGCCTTAATGTCACAAGCTTGACCTCGGCAAACCCCGGGGCTGAGTTAGCGAGCCCAGCGAGCCCTTTACTCATCAACGCGGCCGCCACCAATGCTGTCCTCTGAGGCACAGCTCCTTGTGCCTCTACCATCACCACCTGCGTTGCCACACCATGTACCACACCCGCCATCCTCCTCCTCCGTGCCGGTGCCTCCACTACAGACGCTACCTTTCAGCAAATCAACAGGTAGGGTACTTTAGGGCCAGCAACCGCTCAAAGACCAACAGCCCCAGGTGATCTTGGGGTTAATAAACCCAACCAGGTGAAACTGGATCGTTATCCAGGGAGATTGTTTTCAGGAAAGAAGCGCACTTTTGCTACTGCATGGTACTACAACAGACCATGGCTTGAATATTCGTTAAAAGCAGACGCAGCCTTTTGTTTCCCCTGTAGACAGTTTAAAGTAAATACGTCTTCATCTGATGCGGCTTTTACTGTCAAAGGTTTTTGCGACTGGAAACACGCATTACAGACTGATAAAGGACTGCTAAGGCATGCCGCATCAAAAAACACATTTCATGTGAGAGTTTGTGGAGAGAGAGACAGATACGCGAGGAAACAAATAAGGAGATCAGCTGGCAAGGAACCGTTATTACGTGTCAGCTGTCGCTGATATTATAGCTTTTTTAGCTGTCAACCAATTCCCTCTCAGAGGTGACCTGACCACGATTCACTCCACAGCGTGTCCGAGTCAGGCAGTGGGCTCTTCCTATCGCTGTTAGTATACGCTGCACAAAGATGCAGAGTTGGACAAAATAATGTTCTAAGTTAGCTCGGCTCATACTTGCCAACCTTGAGACCTCAGAAATAGGGAGCATTTAAAAATGCAAAATGAGGGGGGGTGCTAGTTTATCGCCGGAGCTGTTAGATTAACATTAACATGCTTATTGTAGTTCTAAGTGCAGCCTGTAGCACCATCCTAGATGGAGCATATGTGTGGGCAGGAAAGGAGTGAGCAGAGAGTAGAGTAGTTGTCGATTCTTGTTCTTTTTTCTGTGAATATCTGACTCACCCTGTCAGACTTTCAGTTGCGCGCGCTATTAAAGAGACGTGTTACCATGGAAACCAAACAATGGTATAGCTGTATTAAAGTCTGAGTGGAAACAGTCCTGAGCTATCTGATTTTGTCAGAAATCGGGAGAAATATGCCCGGGAGGAAACCGGGAGAGGGCAATGAAATAAGGAGTCTCCCGCAAAAATCGGGAGGGTTGACAAGTATGGCTCGGCTGAGCGAAAGGATGCGCCTGCAGTGCATAGAAATAAACCATGCCCAAGGAGGGCTAAACAGTTCATCGTCTCCGTCTCTACTATTTCTCTCCGAGTGCAACGATGAGGAAGCTGCCATCCTTACCCAGTGTGTGCCTTGCTCGTGATTTACCAGTGTTTGTGCTGCCACGCAAACAATGTTTCAAAAGTGGTTTCTATGTCGCCCTTTATTTGTATGTGTATTTGCGATAAGTGTATGTCTTTACGCAATGCTGTTGGCTTTGCTGTTTGATATATATTGTGCCGCAGGCCCGCAGCACGTGACGATTTTGTGTGCTGTTACAGCCGCTGCCTTCCTGGGGCTGTTTGTGTGTACTAGGGGTTTCACCAACTAATCGACTAGTCGACTAGTCGACTACCTTTACCGCTAGTCGGCGCTTTAGGCCCTAGTCGACTAGTCGTGGAAAAAAATTGAGGTAAACGAGGTGCTGCAAAATGCTACAAAACAAGTCTGACATTCTTATGTATGGCAGTACTTCAACGAAGATGTAACCAACTCCACAGTGAAGTGTCAGTTGTGTACAGCTGTACTGAAGTACAATACAAATGCATCTGCTATGCGCAACCATCTGAAGATGAAACACCCGCTGCCGACAGCTAGCACTAGCAGTAATGCTAGCACCAGTGAGCAACGGACCGGCGTCAGCACTGAACAGAGGCAAACGAACAGCAAGAAAACACGGGTCAACAGTGATGCGGATGATGAGCTACGGGATTACTGCCAGCGGACACCGCATATCCCCACAATGGATAATCCACTGGAGTGGTGGGCAGAAAACGCGCACCGCTTCCCCCGCTTTCGAGGAGCTACCTGGCTATTCCAGCCACAAGCACCCCGAGTGAGAGGGTTTTTTCCCTGGCAGGCAACACTGTCACCCGAAAGCGGTCAAGCCTCCTTCACTCACATGTCGATGCGTTGGTGTTCAAACCAAAAATATGGAAAGGTGGACGTTATCGTGGAGGACAGCGAATAAAGTGTTGCGCAATGCGCTGTTGCGCACTGGATTTACGTGGCATTTATGTAAACAAGAGTTTTTTGCTGTCAATTTTGGTGAGTCCAGTGTTTGTTATTTACTCAGCCATGTAACACAAATTAAAATGCAGTGTTTAATGTTACTGTATGAGTTCCAATAGAAAATACAGTTGTAAACCTCTCTTTGTGTTTCTCTATTATGACGTAACGACTAGTCGACTACTATTTTGAAAAACTAGTCGACTAGTAAATATTGGTAGTTGTGAAACCCCTAGTGTATACACATGAGTGGCGCAGTTCCTCCGACGTCCCGCCCTCGCTGCATCCGAAGAGGTGATTGGATGAGACGTCATCCAATCCCCGCCCCTTCCGGCACATCTCCGGGGGAGGAGTACAAAGGCTGGGAACGGAGATCATTCTGGAGGCTCTGTGTTGGGAGACAGACGCCTCTAGCCTCGTGATACTCTACTCGTGTGTGTGTATACTGTTAGCTCCCTCGTAATCCGTAGATACTTAGCAGAGTGCAAGTAGTGTGTTGTGCCTTTCTTATTCTGTAACTTTGTTTAGGATTGTTAGTTTAGACCCAGGTGATTAGCACCTGTTGATCATCTGTTATCTCCCTTTAGATTCGTTCTGGCGCCGGGTCTGGGAAGAACACAGAATGTGAGAACAGTTTGATTAAATTACACATTTAAAAAAAATAGCGTGAGAAAGTGAAGACATCCTTACAAAGAGGACTGCCCTGTCAAATTTAAAAGTTATTTTTCTTAAATATTGTGAGACTGACCGTTGAGCGGCCCGACCAAGCAAGGAGGCAGAGGCAGAGAATCCAAAAATATAACCCGACGGGGCATTTATTAAAACATTACACACAATGACACAGCCACAATAAACTGCTCACGTGCCCAGCCTGCGGCCACCAGCAGCTCACACACACTGCCTCCAGCACAACAAAAGACAGCACTTAAATACACAGAGGAATCAAACACAGGTGAGGGAAAACAATTAGACACAGGTGAGGGGGGAGGAACAACCCAGGGCCCCAGGGGCGCACAATCACCCGGCCCAAAGCCATCAGTCCATAGTGACGCAGTTCCCTGCCTCACATATACATATCCTGTTGAGGCTAGAATCCAAAATGCAGAACCACTTTAGATTGTAGCCTCAAGGGACTGTTTAAGGTTGCTTAAAAACATATCATTTCCCAAATTGGTGAAATGAACTGCATCTCTTAGAAATATGCCAGGGCAGTCAAACTTAATGCAAGGATGCCTTACACTCTCTCCACCCAAACCACTAACACATTTACCCATCTCTCTGTTCACCCACATTCTGGCCTTGTTCAGCTTTCCCGGATTGGCTTTCCTCCAGTGACATCTCTCATTGATAGAAGATAGAATTATCTTCATCTCTGAGAAGCTGTCACTGAGGGAAAGCAGGTCCTGCTTCATTGCTGTGACAAGCTCCACACCTTTGATGTTGCCAAGGTCGTTGCCGCCACAGTGGATGAGCAGGACATCCGGGACTGTTCTTCCTCTCAAGAACTGATAGAAAAAGGGAAGAAGGTTCCTCCATCTCAGACCACCCTTGCCAAACCACCACACACGGCAATTGAGACCCAGGTTGCTTCCCATGCTGTGTCAGGCTCTTTCTTCCCCACGTCGAACGTATGCTGCTCCCTATTATCCACACATTGGGACCTAGATAGAATAAAATATATTGAAAAAGGAAAAAAAAGTGGTTACTGGTCATATTGTTTTACGAAGACTACACAAGTTTAATGTTTATATTATATTAAATATATAACTCTATAATTGTATATAGAATCATGATGAAACTTTATAAGGATGCATGACTCATGACGATTGCATGCATTATTACGAAGCAGGATGTATTAAGTCACTGACTTTTTGTGATAAGGTCACAATCAACTGATTTCACTTATCAGATGTAAAAATAAGGTACATATGAAATTAAAGGGTATGCAATCAACAAATTACTGAAACAAAATTAATACAAATGCTTTTAAGAACTATACAGCACCTTGTCTAAGTATTGGCGGGCTGCCCACTCTCCTTCAGGATTGGGTTGGATGTTGATCCGGCTATTACTGCCATCTATAAATAAAGTACAAATGATTAGCTCTTCACGCCTCTTTAAAAATGATATGTGTTCTTGAAGATTCTGTATGCATCGTCGTTTACAATTGTAGGGACATTGCATTGGACATTTGTTGTGACAAAGATATGTCATTTTTAGTTTTTTCATCTCACATTTATAGATTTTAAATTAAAAAATATATATAAAACGAATTATAAATTCAAAGTCTGGTTTCTAGAAAGTTAGCTAATGCATACAGAATTAACATTGCAGAACTGCTGGCATGCATACATTTCTAGCATTTTGGTTAATTATGAAAAGTATGGAAAATTACTAAGCAAACACCCAACATTAGCTTAGCAACAGTAGCGGTTGCTGTTGAGTAGTTTGGCTTATTTTACTATTTTATATGAGAACCTGTTACATTACATACAGACATTAAGGAGGCAGGTTACAAAAGCAATATGTTTCCGTCTCTTACCTTTTGGAGCAAACTGTCAAAGTTGTTGATTCATGTGATGTGACACGTCACATCACATGAACGTGCCGGGCGGCGCGGTCCTGTGGGTTAGATGCGGGTTCATAATGCCGAGGGAAATAACTCTCAGAATAACGTTATTAGCACATTTTTACAACTTGAGGAATGAATGTTTTTAATAAGGTGTAATTAAGGTGTAATAATGTTTTTTAAACAGTCTGAATGAAACGGCAGCTCTCAGCTGTGTATTTACACAACTAATGGCCCATCAACCACAGCTCTCTCCCCCCCCTCCCCTCCTGATCTTTCTTCTCCAGCAGCTAAATAACAGTAGGTTACTCTGAGTGACCATAGGCTGTATGTGACAAGCTTACAGTTAGTGACGTAACAATACCATAAAAGCTGGTGGGTTGAAAGCAATACGGGAGGTACAAATAAGTAGAATAATTGTGACTTATTTATTGTGGCTTTTATGTTTTTAGGTATAAAATGTTATGTAATTCAGGCTTATAGTTCACCCTTCTCTAAAAGCCTTCAACAATGACAATATTCATAGTAATTTAATAAATCCTTCCAACACACATTGTAAAAAATAGCCTACTGTAAGTTAAGAAATCATTCCAATATGTACATCTTCTGATGTAACAACAATAACATTATAAATAGTAACATAGCTGAACATGGTATTGCACATTTAGCTTTGAGTGTTACTGACCTGAGATGTTTTTATTACATGAATTAAGGTGACTGAGGCTTTTTAACATACAGGGATGCAAACTCATCAGGTATGAAAAAGGTGACAAGGATCCGAGCCCCCGGCTCCCCCACCCCACAGAATATCGGCTTTAAAATGAGGAATAACAGAGGATATTAGCAGAACAACTAAAGCAGCAGTGTTAATTATAACAGAAATGCCAAAGAGTCACATCTAATAGAAATATATAAAAGCATTTATTTTAAATTGTGTAGCAGTCAGTTTATAATTTTGTCAGCACTGTTGAGCATTTTGAAAATGTATTTTCATGAATCTGTGCAAGGCTTAGTCTTTCTATCTTTATAGCCACATGGTGTAAAGTAACTAAGTTCATAAACTCCACAAGTACTATACTTGTACTTTATTTAAGTATTTCAATGTTTTGCTACTTTGTTCTTCTACTCCACTACAGTTCATAGGTACATGGTACTTCTACTCCACTCCATGTATTTAATACCTTTAGTTACTTTACAGATGTGGATGAATGATGTGAAATATAATCAAGTGTTAAATCAGACTTTAGTTCCACCTGGAGTAAATCCACAAGCTACCCTGCAGTATACAAAGTCATTCAAACTAGCTGCACCTTTACCAGCTTTGAGAACACTTTCATGATCAATCATTATAAAACACATCATATATATTATTCTGAAATGGACCAATCTGCACAATGACTACTTTTACTGTCGCTACTTTCACTATATTTTGATGAGAATACTTTTCTACTTTCACTTGAGGAACCTTTTGAATGCAGGACTTTTACTGTAACAGAGTATTCCTAAACTCTGGTACTTCTACTTTTACTCAAGTACAAGATCTGAGTACTTCTACTTTTAATCAAGAACAAGATCTGAGTACTTCTACTTTTACTCTACAAGATCTGTGTGCTTCTAATTTTACTCAAGTACAAGACCTAAGTGCTTGTACTTTTACTCAAGTACAAGATCTGAGTGGTTCTACTTTTACTCAAGTACAATATATATATATATATATATATATATATATATATATATATATATATATATACTTATACCACCTCTGTTTATTGCCTATGAAAAAAACTATTAGAAATAGAAGGCTAAAGCTAACGTTAGCAGATAGTGACAATATAATATGCTAGCTAGCTAGCTCAACGATTCCTTAAATAATATTGCCACAGAAAAACTTTTCAGTTCACATCACGCTCTGCCGCTCCGACAGGGAGCTCTGCTCTGAACACCTGAACGGCCCGTTCTAACAGCTGTTCACCAGCGGTCCAGTCTGTGCCACAGTGACTCCGGACGCGCAATTAATATTAACGAACGCACCCGTAGGTAATGTAGCTGCTGAAGCTAGACCATCATCTCGGAGCAGCAGAGCCTTATTATACATCCATGAGCAGAGCCAACAGGCAGGAAGACTCGAGCACACAGCTCGCACTTCATTATAATATATAAAAAAAGAACACCATGCGTGTCATGATGGCACATAACAGCTCACGGCCGCAGATTACTCCGGGTCCCAGACCCCCTCATACCCCAAAAATATTTGCATTGCAGACCTACATGAAATGACATGAAATCCCTGACAAATATGAATATACTTTATTCAACTTCATTAAAACGTTATTAACGTGCCTAAACTCAGTAATTCACTAAAAATATTTATATTTTAATGGAGCCTCGTCGGCAGATCAGGATCCCAAAGCGTAGCGGAGGGATCTTGATCTTGAAAAATAGTCCGTTGTTATCGTTTTTTAAACAGTCTTAATGAAACGGCAGCTCTCAGCTGTGTATTTACACAACTAATGGCCCATCAACCACAGCTCTCTCCCCCCCTCCCCCCTGATCTTTCTTCTCCAGCAGCTAAATTAACTGTAGGTTACTCTGAGTGACAAGCTTACAGTTAGACACAACACTGTCATTGCAAGTGGCCCTCAGTTAGTTGACTTTTATGTTCAACTGCTAAATTCGTTACTGATAAAAAAGGGCTTCTACTGTAACTAATTACTTTAACACTAGAACCGCCAGAGGTTTTTGTATAGGCCTACCTAAAACCGTCAAATCCCGCTATTAGAATGCAATTTTTAACAACATAGGGTGCTACATAACACACTTTCAGGAAAAGTCACGGACTGGGAGACTTTCATATTTTAATGAAAAAAAGTTACATTGCACACACACAACAAACATCACACAAATTTACCCGATTGGTGGTTTTAGTGTTAAATAAACTCACTAATTAATTAAACTAGTTCAATACGCATTATATTTATTCTTATCATTCTTTATGAGCGCAGAAATAGTCTTAAAATCAGATCTATTTTTTAAATGAAATCTGAAGGCAGGCAGTTAGCTCTGATCACCTATGATAAATGCGCCGCACCTAATCGCTGGCCATTCAGCCACAGAGCTCCCTCTATACAAATCAAACTGTAGACGGTGTGAAAGCACCTATTGTTTTAAATAATGGTCGGCCATCTCCTGGTTAAAACCTGAAATTGAAAATATGGTAACGCCCTCTTGGAAAATAGTGGGAGGGCTTAACATTCCGCTATACTAGTCTTAGGCAGGTCGTAGGCAGGAAGCTGTAAGCTGGAGTCTGAAATGAAGTGCTACATCTGTATCTCAAACACGTTTATTTTCTACATATCTTCTAGAAACATATTTTCTCCCACGTTACGTTTGTTATGAACGTATCTTAAAGACTTTTATTTTCTACATATCTTTGCCATTTATTGTCTTGCTTATAATAATGATAATAGTCATTTATAAATATCATTTTAGAGCACACATTTGAAATCAGTAGGCGAGGCTGTAATTTCGCCAGCTGTTACTCTCATTAGCGAGGCAGAAAATAATAGTTTTAACATGCCAAAAAGCTGCTGTGTCGTTTATTGCACCTCAAACATTAAAAAAAATCCAGAGTTACGTGTTTATGTACTTCCTCTAAGAAGAAAGGACAGTAACAGGAGATCTCTCTGACGCCAGATGTGGTGGTGTTAATGCGATATGATATCCGAAAAAAAAATCAGAGTTTAGGATGGCCGAAGACACTACACTACCCATAATCCCCAGCTATCGTTTGGGACTACAGTCCCGTTGACAAACCCCGTGATTAATCTTCAAGCTCCGGGATTTGGATGTTGGAGTGGCAGTGCGCCAAGGTTACGCCGAGCGTCAAGCTCTTTGAAATGGAACGAAACCACGGCAGACTATTAAAAACTGGACTCGAACGCCCCCCCAGAACTACACATGCTGGCTATTGTGTTTCGCAACAGGTTTTCTATGGCACGTCTCTAGACGTTTTTGTTTTTCCCAAAATTAGAAGTTGACAGTATTAAACTGTGTACAACCCTGGAGGTTTAGGCGAGAGGAAACACATTGGTGTGTACACATTTAAAACATGTAATTACTAAATGGGTGAAAATTGCTTGTATCCATAATGGGCAGCATTAATATATACCCACATGACAGCTCATTGTTACTTTGTAATTCTACTCCACCACACTTCAGAGGTTAACCTGGTATTTTTACTCCACTCCGCAGATTCTGATTAATGATGTGAAATATAAACAACCCTTAAAGCAGACTTTAGTTACACCTGAGTAAAATACAGGGAAAGGTGATTGTCAACTGCCAACAATCAGAGATATTTGATAGTTGGTGCTTGAGAAGACTAAACATTTATCTGCAGATCTCTATAAAGTATATTAATTACTGGTTATTCTCTACTAATAGTTAATTAAAAACTGTATATAATTGCCATTTTGCACATTGAAGTATTGTTTGAATTATTTGAAGGATTAAAGTAACGTGTCATGGCAGGAAAGTTCAATCTGGTATATTCATTTTTATGTCACCTTATATAGAATGTGTGTTAAACTTGTGATTTCTGCATTGAGTGACTTCTGCCTAGCAGATACCAAGAAGAGGCCCCTAGGGTCTCTCTGTTAATTATCAATAGTCCTTGCAATCAACAGGGGAATTCCCGGATACATTTTCAGATATAAGGCAGTTAAAGTCTTGTAGAATTAATGATTTATCTCCTACACATCCTGCAGGCCTTGAGACTTGGGTCACCCAGCAGTAAACAAGATAAACGTCCTTTTGAGCTTATCAATAAAATGTATTCATTCCTAGTAAGCTGACTTTGGGGTGAAGGGAAGTTCAGGGAAGCCATTAAGCCACAAGAACAATTAGCTTATGTTGGTTGGGTGATTCGGGGACTGTCATGGGACGATGGCGTTTGGATATTTACAAATATGGCTTTCATAAAGAAAAACAAGTGACTGTTGTGTGATAAGATACATGATAGGATGTTTGTGTGTGTTGAAGATGTTTAGGGGGAATGAGTATGTGTCCTGTCAAAGAGTCCTCTGTCATGACTCCAAATCATTGATTGGGGGATCTGCCTAAGGGCAGAGGGACAGAATCACACACACACACGCGCACAGAAGCAACAGATGGAATCAACAAACTGACTTACTACCTGGGATCCCGCCCAGAAGGGAAACCGACCAATGGAACACTGCCAACTCACTGTCTAGCTCGCTCAGAAGGGAACTCTGTGTATAAATGTTGTGATCATTTTGAAGATCGGCGCTCTTGTTTTTGACTTGCCGTTCCTGAGACGTGTCTCACACGGTGGTAGAACCTGAGCCCGGAGTACTACAGAGTGCTTCGTGATTAGGAGATTGGGTGAAGTATTTGTATGTTTTGCCATTAAAGCAGATTATTGTTTAACCCTTATCCTGGCTGCTTTGAATTTTTCCTTCTTTTGAGAACCCGCTCATATAGGAACGGCGCGGAGCAGAGATTCTGCCCCAACAAATGGTGTTTCCCCGACGTGATGACGTCATGACGTGGTGACGTCATGAGTAGGGTTTTTGAGAGGAAAATCAGCAGCCAGCGAACGAATGGTCCGGAGAAGAGGCCTAGAATAATCTCTGACAACTAAAACGAGGATCCTACAATTGAAAGGTGAGCAGACGAGCCAGTTTCTATCAAAAGTCTGTAATTGGCTAAACTAAATTTTAGAGTTGTCAGAGACATATTCCGGTGTCATAGTTGTTGCGGTGGAATATACAAATACGTGTTTTAGTATTTTAGTTGTAAAGTAGGATATTGAGTTCCTGCAGCCGGAAGTGTATTGAAGTCCCTGGCTTAAAAAGTGGAGGTACAGAGTCCCCACAGTTATACTGTCTGGAGTAGTTAAATGGTAGTATTGATTCTCCATATAGGACTGACTCAAAATAAAAAATACAAAGCTCGACGGAGCTGGAGATGAGTTATTTATGTTATAAGTGATCCAAAGGAGAGTAACGCAAACTTCAGAAAGTCATTCTGAAGTGACCGGGCCTCACTATATCCTTTGTTGTGTTGGGGTTGAATCTATAAAGCCAAACGTCACGATAAAGAGTTCTGTAAGCCTGGGTTACGACTCCATGTCAGCATCACATCGTTGAAAGACGGTGTTGAAGCGCACTGAGAGGCTCGCTAAACTTGTTGGAATAAACATCGGACAATAAAAGCTGAATAGACTGTACGGGGAATTTTTTATACATATAAAATTGAATCAGCAAGTATTTCAGCGTAGGGTATTGAGTCTCTAACGGCTGGAAGGGTATAGAGTCCCTGGCCTAGTGAAGGTATGGGAGTCCTCACAGGCTACACTTGCTGGGGAAGCCAAGTAGAGTATCGAGTCTCTATCCATGGCTAAAGTGAATAACAAATCTGAGGTTCATAGGAACCAAAAGGTGCGTTATAAGTCTGTTGGGTTTAAACTCCCATTCTGTTGAAAGAAATATCACATCTTAAAAGCTGGACAGACAGTAAGGAGGATATATTTCTGGTGAATAAATAGAATATATTACTGAACATGAAACAGCCTAAGTCAGATGAATAGATATGAAGTCATAATGAAGGGAGAATTTGAACGAGAGGAGCGTGAGTTAAGAGCTTACGAGAACAGTGGGTTCAAGCAGAAAAATTGAATAAAAGGATAGCAGAAGTGTTAATTGTTGAAAGAAGCCTTCTCCTAAAAAGGCTGAGAGCTGCAGCGGGGGAGAGAGGGGGGTGTCAGTATTTGTCTGTGAGACCCCCCCCCCCCCTTTTTTTCCTCTCGAGAGCAGCAGCAGCAGCCCGGAGTGTGTCTGCTGGCTTTTTTCTCTAGTGATCTGAAGTTGGAGTAAAATACATAGAAAATTAACAGATCAAGGTGTGATTTGAAGTGGTAGATATATTGAAATAAATAAGAAACAATGATTTGCTGCTATTTAAACATAGTGTTTGAGAACTGATTGATACCGTTGCATTGTGTTGTGAATTTCATGGTATTTGCCATTAACTAAGGATTGTACTTAATTATACTTCAAATATTTTTTTTTTACATACAGTGACCTTAGGGGAAAGTAAAAAGAGGTTTACTGAGTATATGAAGTACATTAAATGTAAGGCTTTATTCAAATTAGATATAATAGGTGGATTTTTCCATCTAGAATAGAACATGGAAAGAGGAGAATTTGTCAGACATGAAATAACGAACTCACTGGAAGAAATATATATTGTGAGGTTATTTAGGAGTTGTTATCATATACAGTTACTCTCAGTTGATGGTTGTTTAAAGTAGATAGGAAACGGAAAACGGAAACGATTCACCACAATGGTGTTTTTAAGTTTATGAAGAAGGAGTAGAAAGTAGGAAAGTAGAAAGAAGGTTTTTGTAAGTTTGTCAGAGGGAATCTGTTAATGTTTAAGCATGACAGAGGTCCTGCACGAGGCTGAAAGCCATCTCACACAGTTGGAGAACAAAAGAGGTTTTGATGAGAGAAGCTTGGGCCGGCAGCTGCGGGGCACAGAGAGGAAGAGAGAGAGAAAAGTCAGATGGTTTGAAGAAGTATAGAGAGAGTACAGGTTATATAGAGTTACTACTATTCTGGAAAATGTCATATTGTTTTATTAGTAACATAAAATAAGAATATATTTACTAGATGTAAGAACAACAGGCTTATCTAGGTTAACAGAAAATTGCTATTAACCAGTTTCAGCTGCAACTATCCTGTCTTTGTTCCAAAGAGAACATACGTTGGATTTACAATTAATATTAAGAAAAGTTCACAATAGATACCATTAAAGACCGTTTGGGATTAATTGGACGAGTTTGTCATAAACATTCGTGCTTAGATGGAATAAAAGTGTTGAGATGTTCTCAAAAATGGGAGTTTTCACAATGCTTTTGAGTTTTTATTGAAACAATTAAGTAATAGGGACAGAAAAATGTTCCGTGATGATTTATTTAGGTTTCAACTTTAGTAATAATGAAGATTACATTTTGTAATAATTCCTTTAAGTGTTCCAAAAATATATTCATTAACTTTAATCAGATTACTTGTTTTAAATATATAGCGCTGAATACAGTTAGTTTTGTATTCTGTTACAAATCTAACCATGCTTGTAACACACAACTTAGATAAACAATTTGAAAAAGAATAGAATAAGCAAGTAGATAAAAGATGAATCTATAGTGGTTAAGAAAGGTGTCTTTGTTTTGCCTATTAACTTAGAACTGAAGTAATGAAGAATAGGAAAACTGTTACCATTAATGGGTTTAACATTCACATATTTCAGCATTCCTGACCATATAGACACTCAGCTGTTTTGTTTTGTCACCCGCTGGGGGAGAGATTTACATTGAGTTTTTCTCAGTAGCTGATTTGCTGTGATTACAGCAGCATTGGATAGTTGTGCGCCACCTTTGGGTTGTATTCTGAATCAGTGTGTTGGTGAAATGTTGCTCATTGCAAACAGAAGAACTGTGCAAAGAACGCATCTCTGAGGAGGTATTGACAGTTTGCTTGTGCCTCGTTGTCAAGGCAACAGTGGTGTGAAGAGGTACTGCAGTTTTTGGGGATTTCTGCTGTACAGAGGACAACGTGTGTCTGCTGATTGTATCACATTGATCCAGAGGTCCCTTCCCCCTCAGGACATCCCAATGCCAGAGAGAGTTTCCTTGGAGCCCACTGACCAGGGCCGGTTCTAGCTTTTTGGGGACCCTGCCACTGACTACAGCTGAAGAGGACAATGAATCATTGACTGTTCTCAATATGACAAGATCAAGAGACAGGCTGGTCTCAGTCTGTTCAGACTCTGAAGAAATCCTGCAATGATTTTACAGCATAACTGTGCAAGAGTTTACCAGAAGGTGGTGTAGAACGATATGCTTAGTGTTTAGGAAGGGAGGCTGATTGTTTAATGATGGTCTGGAATGCTGAAAAGATTAAAGTTTAATATCCTTGTTTGGCAAAGAAGACATCTGATTATTTTTGTCACACATGATAATCTTGACATAGTGACTAGCTATGGTTAAACGTGTGGACGTTATACCATTGTTATCATGAATTAAAAATAAATAGGGAAATAGTATCTGGTTAAAGATGAATGGATTTCATATCCTAGAGAGGATTAGTTATATTGTGAATACTTCACAAGGTATTTACTAATGTATTTTGAAGAACACATAACAAGAACACAAGTCCAGTTTTGTTTTTTGTTTTTTGGATTAAATTGTCCATTAGAAAACTGTTCAGCTTAGGTCTGGCTTTAGACTTTGATAGTAAAAGAGTATTTAGGCTTATTTTTGTATATCTGACATTTTTTAAATATGTTGGCTATTCACTAGATAGAGAGATGGCATTACTCTTCATTTGTTAAGAACATTTCTGAAGATTACATATTTGTTTCATTTCTAATATTCCTATTTAGGAAGTAATTTTAGAGTAACAAGGCTGATGCTGAAATTGGAAAATATGTTAGTGGTTTGCATGATGTAAACAAAAAAAGGTTTTGTTTGTTCAACCTCCAGTTAGATCTGAAACAGTAATAATGATTGATTTGGCCAAAGCTTAGTTTAACATCCTGATGTAACATTATGAGGTATGTTCACTTCTAAGGGTAAACAAATTGATAAAATTGATTATTATTATTATTGATTAATTTGGGAAACTAATTCAAAAAGCCGTTTTCTGCAGGTTCACTTAAGAATTCCTTGCATGAACATTTGTCAGGTATTGTGTTTCCTAGGGGCGGTATATTAATAAAGTGTATGGATAATTTGTTTGTAAACATCTGAAGAAAATGATGCCGCGAACACGAGAAAAACTTTGTTGCATTAGTTGACATCAACACAATGATGTCACTAGTACAACTCCAGCTAGTAGAATATTAAAGTCTCTGCAGAGCACGACACATGGACAAAAAGACTGAGACCAAATGACCTTTGACCCTGACTGACAGTGTGAGTGTGAATGTATGTCTGCATGTGATCAGTGCAACTGCATGATTCTAAAACAATGACTAACCAAGCATGTTTTTGGACTAACACATTATTCTGGAGCTCCAAGGGAAACGAGAGGTTTCCTAAAAAATGTTGACATGTTTCTAATATTGATTGAGTTATAACAGGTAACACAGATGCAGAATCAGTGGCTAAGGGGAGTTATAACAGGTAACACAGATGCAGAATCAGTGGCTAAGGGGCTACTGAGAGAGGTAATTCCAGAATGAGAATAACAGAGAAGGTGAACTGTGATGATGAAACCATTTTGTAATATTTCAACAGGTATTAAAGTAACTGAAGTTTGAAATGTAGAAAGAACATGTTACAGTTAAGTTAAAACATAGTAATGTAATGAGATATAATTTAATTTAGACAACATCTTGTAACTAGCCTGGTAAAGAAGTAAAAGCCATAGACTGTTTAGATCATTATGGGGATGTACATTTAATTTAAATTCATAATAGAAAGACATTTGATGACAGTATGTTGGATTTCTGTATTCATTTTTCAGCTTGATAATATCTAAGCAGTGACAGGTAGAAGCAGTACCACCAGGAAATTATTCACTTTGTCAGTATCATGATTTTAGTTGTTTTTTAATCCATAACATTAGTGTGTTTCTTTACCAGAAAAATTAGCAGTTCATATTATATTAAGATTTTAAATAGGATCTCAAGGATTTCATTTATAATAACACAGATGCTTGTCAGAAATTCAGAGCTATTGAAATATGTTATTTAGTTCACCTGAAGATGTTGGGGTTTATTTTGTTGACACAGGCCAAGTATTAAGATTCTGAAGCTGCACTGGCAGATAGGAGCTCTGCAACTAATTTAGAAAACCTGTTCACAGACAGCTGTTGTTTTAAGACACCCCACCAACAGGCTCCAAGCAGCCTACCAGTGGTGGGTCAAACACCTGAGGGCCCAGAAGCTTTGAGCGTAGACTTGAGGGGTGGGTATCAGATTTCTCCACTAAGGTTCCTGACGCCAAAAGCGGGACCCGAGGAGCAGGAGGCCGACACAGCGGAGTTCGTTTGGCTGAAGGTCATCAGGTCTAGGTGGCTCAACCCCAGGTTCTCCGGCCTCTACAGAGTGACCCAGAGGACATCTCATGCCGTCCGCCTAGGAGGAAAGGGGGACATCTGGTACTACTGGAGCCAGTGTGCGGCGAGGAAATCACCGGCTAGGACCTTGGAGGACATCAGGACGGACCTGGCTATCATCAACGAGGACATCCCTACAGCAGGACTCGGAAGCTGTCATCAGCGGACTGGAGGAGAAGGACCTCGCGGACATCCTTACAGCAGACAACTCGGAAGCGGCTGTCAGCAGGCTGGGGGACTTCTCGAGGCAGCAGAGGAGTCTACTTCTCTCTGATCAGATTCATCAGTTCCACCTTTGAAGGAAAGACCGCATCTCCCCCTCCCTATCAGCTGCCCTTGTTGGCGTATTCCGCTGAGGGGGGGGGGGGGGGGGCTCTGAGGATTCAACAACACGCAAGGATGCTGCTTTCTGGCACTCAGGCTCTCACTCTGATAGTTCCTTCACTGACATTGAAAGTTGTGTTCTGTTCACAAAGGTTTATTGAAGGGGGACAGACACAGTAGCTAAGAATGACAGTAGTTGTGTTTCAAATGTCTTATGTGAGTTGGTCTCGTGGGGGTGAGACCAAAAGGGGAAATTGAAGTATTATTTGAATTATTTGAAGGATTAAAGTAACGTGTCATGGCAGGAAAGTTCAATCTGGTATATTCATTTTAATGTCACCTTATATAGAATGTGTGTTAAACTTGTGATTTCTGCATTGAGTGACTTCTCCCTAGCAGATACCAAGAAGAGGCCCCTAGGGTCTCTCTGTTAATTATCAATAGTCCTTGCAATTAACAGGGGAATTCCCGGATACATTTTCATATATAAGGCAGTTAAAGTCTTGTAGAGTTAATGATTTATCTCCTACACATCCTGCAGGCCTTGAGACTTGGGTCACCCAGCAGTAAACAAGATAAACGTCCTTTTGAGCTTATCAATAAAATGTATTCATTCCTAGTAAGCTGACTTTGGGGTGAAGGGAAGTTCAGGGAAGCCATTAAGCCACAAGAACAATTAGCTTATGTTGGTTGGGTGATTCGGGGACTGTCATGGGACGATGGCGTTTGGATATTTACAAATATGGCTTTCATAAAGAAAAACAAGTGACTGTTGTGTGATAAGATACATGATACGATGTTTGTGTGTGTTGAAGATGTTTAGGGGGAATGAGTATGTGTCCTGTCAAAGAGTCCTCTGTCATGACTCCAAATCATTAATTGGGGGATCTGCCTAAGGGCAGAGGGACAGAAACACACACACACACACACACACACGGGCACAGAAGCAACAGATGGAATCAACAAACTGACTTACTACCTGGGATCCCGCCCAGAAGGGAAACCGACCAATGGAACACTGCCAACTCACTGTCTAGCTCGCTCAGAATGGAACTCTGTGTATAAATGTTGTGATCATTTTGAAGATCGGCGCTCTTGTTTTTGACTTGCCGTTCCTGAGACGTGTCTCACACGGTGGTAGAACATGAGCCCGGAGTACTCTGCAGAGTGCTTCGTGATTAGGAGATTGGGTGAAGTATTTGTATGTGTTGCCATTAACGCAGATTATTGTTTAACCCTTATCCTGGCTGCTTTGAATTTTTCCTTCTTTTGAGAACCCGCTCATATAGGAACGGCGCGGAGCAGAGATTCTGCCCCAACAACATCCCTTTCAAGATTTCCTAAGGTTTATTGACATATCATATACAACTACAGTGTAGTTATGCAACAGTGCATTGCAAGCCATCTATCAATATGTGTGTATACCTCAACCATTAAACTGTCACATTCTGCACATTTCTTATACTATCTACATACATAAGAGTATAATTAATGTGTATAATATCAGTTAAAATAAGTGCTTCAACATAGTTAACATTGCAGGAAAGCAATATGTTAGACGTTAAGTACTTTGTCAGGCTTAATATTTCTATCTATAGATACCCCCAAAGCGTATTTGAAAGAAGACCTTAACCTAAAGTATTCTTTAATGTGTTAATAAAAGGTAATTAGATTGTCTGTTTTGCACATCCTCCTATTAATATCTTTGAACATTGTGCACTAAACTGTTTTATTGTAGAGATCACTTACAGTACCTTCTTGATTTTTTATATTCTATATTTATGTCATTGACCTTCTACTTTCCCCCTATGAAAGTATGTACTCTTAATATTTTTTTCATCAAATAACATTATTCAACAAAAATAATTCAATAACATGCTTTAACCACTAGGCGGTTTACACAAGGTACACACAGCATACTAATAATAACTTTGTATTATTAGTGTAGGACACTTATGTATGTATAACATCTGAAGATGTGTAGTTTTATTCATGTTTTTACATAATTTTACAGGATACAGCTATACTACTTCTCATGTTTTACTTCTACAAATTAATATCTGATTTGTAAAACATCACAGACAGAAAGGTATATCCGTCAATTAATGGTAAGCTATTGAAAATGTGATTCCATAGATGTGTCTCCCATCACCTAAATCCCCTGACAATTCTCTCAACTCAGTATTTACATTCTTATATTCAAAGAAAATCAGTAATACCTTTAAAAACTACAAGTCCTTTTCTATCAGCTGTGCACCGTTATGGTGTAAATATAACCTATCTACCAAATGGGTCAAATATAAAATTCAGCCGAATTACTTTTGATACTGCGAGGAGACGTATTTTGTGAAAAGAAATGCAAGGTGTTGTTTAATTGTTGATATATTTATGATCCACGTCACGTATTCAGTTTTGGCGGCAGTTCTCCTGTTTGTCCAGAAGTCTTCTCATCAGGGCTCTATAAATAAAGAACTACGGCAGATGTGTAATATTTAATGCAGCCGAACCGTGTATTACAATGCAGTTATGTGATGACTTCCAAAGAGAAAAGCAAGAACTCTCGGAATAAAGTATTATTTAATTTTTTTTAAATGTTTTCAGATATCATATCGCATTAACATCATATCCCAACATGCATTGCGGCTAAAACATCCAATCAACGAGCTTCAAGCTGAGGATCTTGGGTAATCAGTTCAGTGTGTTATACGTCACTTTACAGCCCCGCCCACTTTTGGGGAAACCAACCCTGTCATTTGAACGGTGATCAAGCCTGAAGCCACAGAGATCTTAGGCTTGTTTGAGACAAGCGAGATCTGCGCAGACCTGCGCAATTGACCTTTCGCAAAGCCACGCCCCTAAATGCCCGTTGTCCAATCATATTCGATCACGTGCGCGGCTCCCTGTGGAAGTCCGACAAGCTTAGCGTTCAAATTCATTGCGAAAATGGTGAAGCGTTGTGCTTATGGTCTTTGCAAATCGGATAGCAGCTATCCCATAAGCTTAGAGGGGGGGGTGATATTTTACCCGTTTCCTAAACCCAAAACCCGAGAGGAGAGATGCCGCCAGTGGATAAAGAAATGCGGCAGGCCCCATGCACAGCTGAATATGGCGAATATCAACAAACACAAATACGTTTGCTCCAAGGTAAATACGTGCTAACGTAGCTAGCTAGCTAGCAAAGATTACATTCACAAATTAATTAACTAATTTAATTAACTAATTTCACTAACTAACGTTAGCTAAAGTCACACGACTACAGCTGTAAGCTGTGTGCTTATAAGTCGTTTTAACCATGTATATCAATTGATGCATAATAATGTCTGAACAGCTGAGCTCCGTTATTAGTCTACCTGTGGTCAAAGTACAAACAAGAAAGCCTACAGGCAATCATTCATTTATATTTTGCTTTAATCTTTGTAGCATTTTGTTAATGGAAAGCCTACTGCCGACTTCCCTAATCCTGCTGCACAAGTGGGCACCAAGGAAACGGTAGTTAACTTTAGACAAACTACAACATTTAATGCTTCTTGTGATTGTTTTATTCCAAAATAATAATAATAATTCCGTCGAATTTGACATACAGCTCATGTGGTTTTTCACTCTTGCACTGCGACCTGTATGCAAGTGCCTCTATTGATGTTGTGCCTCCCTCTTTTCTAATGTTTATACTGTGGATATAACCCTCCATAGCGTATTGTAGCCCCTTTTGTCGGGACCTGGAGGATATTGCTGCGTTATTGCTCCAAAATGAGTCTGTTAAGGCGACTCCGACGTTACGGAGATCCTCCATTATGGCTTTGTTTAACGCATCTGGCTCTCAGCTTGTCGGACTAGCAACAGTAACCAAGGGGGGGCGTGGCTTTGCGAAAGGTCAATTGCGATCAACGTCTTGCTAGTGCGTTGCATGATGGTTAGTCATTTTGTCCGACTTGCTCTGGAGGCTCACCTACATGAGACGTTGAAATCTCGCGGGACAAAGACGCCCGCAGACTTGAGAGCGAGGCACGGGGAGGCGGCGCAGTTTCTCTCCACGGGCTGCGGAAGCGAAATGCTTGATGGGAAACGACTCGCTGGTTTCTCGAGCTGAGCGCTCATTGGTGGGTTTTACCCCGTGCTGCTGATGAAACTCTCCAATTGGGTCGGCAAAAGTTTGTTGTTGTTTTGTGTCAGTTTTACGTCACCACTTCCATTCACATTTTTCATCATTGTTCCATGTTTATCATCATGAAATTAATATCTATATATTTTACTTGCACTGCTCACCGTTATCATACTTTATATATCTTAGCATCTTCATACACACTGTTCATACTGCTCACAGGCTGCTGTGTATATCTAGTTTATTCATACCCCCCCTCACTGTTTATTCATCATTCACCTGGAATGCTGTTAACAGCATTCCAACTAACTGTTATTCTACCCACGAAAAGTGTATTATTATTCCGCCGGTATTTTGGCCCTCTTCTCCTCCCGCATTGAACATCGCAGAAACTCCGTTCAAACAGCAAAACGTTCAGCTCGGTCGGTAATCAATGGCTATTACTTTTCTCATTCATAACTTTCATAATTCCAGAGATACATTCCATAATACATCACATTTTTAACATTGAAGTCAATGGAGGAAATCTTCAGACTTCAACAAATCTTCATGCGATTTCAACTACAAACTGTTCATTCATACTTTCACTCAGAAACCTTATTCGAACTTTAAAATGTTACACATCTTTCTGACATTATTCGTGTGAAACAACTTTTAAATCTGATTCTTACTTTTAGAGACATTAAACATTGTTCAGACCTTGTTTTAGAGGTTTTCTTCAGATTTTAACATTAAGTGCGTGATGTCACAGCTAGAGGGTAGGAAATCTTGAAATTTGCCTTCATATATTTTTTTAAAACTGCCATAATTCCCAAACCTTACATTGCTGAGACATAATTTATCATGACAAACGTAGGAAAACATCTCGTAGCTTGAAAAAAAAATTACAAATAATTTGGGAAAATAATTAAACAAAATACCTCTTGAGGGCATGAAGTGATAAAAACGTTCAACATACCTCCATTAAAGCCCTTTGTAATTACAGGCAGATATTTCCTCATGGCAGCAGCCGTACACCTTTAGTTAAACTGCCAAAAAGGCCACATTATTAACCCGAAAGTACACAACAATTACACTTCAGATACTCAACTCCCTTGAAATGCTTCACGTTTTGAAATTTCACAGATATCTGTTACGGTTCTTCCACAAAACGTTCACATGCAAGAGGTTTCTCTCTCATTCAGAACAATTGAAACCTGTGATCTCTGCACACCTCGTTAGTTCAAATAGAAACACCTGTGTAATGGAACACGATGATGTCATCACTCCAACTGACATGCTCAGAGCAGCAGACTTCAGATAGCAGTGTGCTAACAGTCCAGCTGTGAAGACATCTACAGGACAGTTTTGAGATTTCTTCAAATGTCGTTGCCATGACGACAGACAACTCGCCATGAAACAGGATGTCGCTGTAAATCCAATCGACACGGTCCAATCGTCCCCCAATCTTCACTTGTATATCAACGGTCCATGCCTCAACAGCTCTACGCCAAATCTGAGATCTCACCATAAGCCGTTTCCATGGAAACGTATCCCTCGCAATAAAACATGATGTCGCTATAACTCCTATGAAAATGTTCAAAAAGTGCTCAAACTTCACATGTGTACTAACAGTCCAGCCGTGAAGACATCTATGGGACAGTTTTGAGATTTCTTCAAATGTCGTTGCCATGGCAACACAATGCTCACCTTGAAACACGGTTTTCAAAAAACTTCAGTGAAAATACTCCAAACAGTCCAAAACTTCACATGTTTGGTAACGATGCAGCCATCAATGCATCTAAGCGTATTATGGGATGTTATCAAATGCCGTTGCCATGGCGACAGATCATTCGCCATCAAGTTAGTTCAGAAGTTTGCAGTTCAAATATTCTGCTGCTTTTCCAAGCCTTTTTACTTTATTTTCTTCTCTCGTCACACATTTAAGCCCCCTGTGTTCATGTATAATTTCAATCTAAATTCTTCACTTTCTTCTTACACATTACATTTCAGCATAGCAGTTTAGCGTCAGCTTTTCAGCATAAAGCATTTCCACTAGCAATTTCTTCAGGAATTGCATTCTCTAGTTCTATCTTTTATTCTGTAGATTGTGTACATTACTTTACTGCTTTTTGCACTCCTGGTTAGAAGCTAAACTGCATTTTGTTGTCTCGGTACCTGAAATATGTGCAATAACAATAAAGTTGAATCTAATCTTGAGCAGAAACAAATGTATTTACTTAGCACATATCCAGGGGTGCACATAACTGGTGCGCCAGTGCGCATGCGCACCGAAATTGAATGATGCGCTGCCAGATGAACCCCGGGAAACGCTTTTGCGCACCAACTGCTGGGGCCACTGAGAGGAAATTTCTTCCTGAAAATCCCACCCCTGGACCTAGCGCTTCAGCCCCGCCCCTGGATCTCGGCTCTGCAGCGAGCGGCACTTGGAAAATCGTGACACTATCTGCAGGCACTTGTTAAAATGTCCAAAAAGCAAGCAACGCTGAGTAACTTTTTTGGTTTTCCAGGACCGCCACCACCAAAGAGACACACTGAACCACCACCTGACTCGCAAAGAAAACGTGTTTTTTCTGAAAAGTGGCTTCAGCAGGTGGGCTGGCTTAAATCCAATGATGAACGCACCGACATGTGGTGCAAATTATGCCGTGAGCATCCTAATCTGGCAGATAAAAACAGCGCGTTTTATACTGGGACAAATAATTTCAGTCACCCACCTTTCGAAAAACATGAGAAAAGCAAAGAGCACGTGAACATCATTAAAACAATTGAAAACAGCAGCAGACAGGGTCGGAGTCGCCCTCTTGATAGGTGGCAAGACAAAATTAACGAAGAACAGCGTCAGGCACTCAGTAATATATTTCTGTTGGCCTTTCATAAAGCTAAACACGCACGGCCGATGCGCTCGTATGAAGAGGACATTCCTCTGTTTAAGAGGCTTGGAGTTGATGTCGGGACTGCGTATCATTCAAGAGAAGGAGGATCCCGCATCATGCAGACTATTGCACAGACAATCAGCACGGAACTGTTTGAAAAATTAAAAGCAGCAGAATTCTGGGGTCTGCTCTTTGACGGATCAGAAGACATCAACAAAACTGAGCAGGAAATCGTGTACATTGTGTCTGTGTCAAGCGACGGAGAGTTAAACTCGAATTTCCTTGGATTAATTAATCTGGGGGCAGCACGATCAGCACAGGACATTGTTGACGGACTTGTGCAACTATTTAATGCATGTGGATTAGCGGATGAGTGGAAGACAAAGTTGGTCTCGGTGTGTACAGACGGAGCAGCTGTCAACGTGGGAGTATACAACGGCGTCATCCCTAAACTACGCCGGATAGTGGACGTCGGGGATTCCCTGGTTCATATTCTGTGTACAGCCCACACCCTGGAGAACTGCGCCAAATCAGCTGATCGCATGGTGCCATACTGTGAGTCTTTTAATCGCTCCGTTGTCAGTTTGCTACGCTTTTATTTGCAAAAGAGGGGTGCCGCTAACACAGCACAACTAAAGAAACACTGTGATGAGACTGGCATTGACTTTGTAAAACTGGGAAAGTTTCACAACATTAGATGGTCTGCTTGGAGACATGAGACTCTGTTAAAAATATGGAGGCTATTACCTGCCATTAAAATACAACTGGCTAAAAGTGATGACAGTGACCTAAAGCATGTCTGCACAGAGCGTTTTCACTGTTTCCTAGCCAACATGCTTGATATTGGGAAGATATTACAGGGGCTCTCTCTCAAGTTCCAGCGAGATCAGCTGAGTATCGGTGAATGCAAAGATGAGCTCATGGTAGCTGTTGGCCAGCTGACACTTCTGCTTGACAGTGATGATGGGAGTGGTTTGCAGTGGTTAAAGGGCAGTCAGTTGAGTTATTTTTCAGTGTTTCAGTGTTTTATCCTGAGTTTACAGAACCAACATTTAATTGCAGTGGTTAAAGGGCAGTCAGTTAAGTTATGTTTCAGTGTTTCAGTGTTTGTTCTAGTGTTTACAGAACCAACATTTAATTGCAGTGGTTAAAAGGCAGTCAGTTAAGTTATGTTTCAGTGTTTCAGTGTTTGTTCTAGTGTTTACAGAACCAACATTTAATTGCAGTGGTTAAAAGGCAGTCAGTTAAGTTATTTTTCAGTGTTTCAGTGTTTGTTCTAGTGTTTACAGAACCAACATTTAATTGCAGTGGTTAAAGGGCAGTCAGTTAAGTTATGTTTCAGTGTTTCAGTGTTTGTTCTAGTGTTTACAGAACCAACATTTAATTGCAGTGGTTAAAGGGCAGTCAGTTTGAGTTATTGTTCAGTGTTTTAGTGTTAACAGAATAGAGAGTCACATTCTTCATCAGTGCTTAAAAAGATGACAGTTGATTTCAGTGTTAAAAGAACAGACATTCAATGCTTAAAGAGATGATTGATGTGAGGATGTCAGTTGATTTCAGTGTGTTTTAGAACAGTGTTAATTACAAGAGCAGTAATTTGATTTATTTTATTTTGTTTTCCATCCAACACCTTCACACACCATACTTTGCACACATCCACTCACCTACACTACTGATTATACAGACTAACACACACACCATAATGTGTTAATTCATATTTATTTATGAATACATTTTATATCGCAATAAGTTATCCATGTATCCCTGTTTTATTCATTCTGCGAGACGGGTCGCGATATTTGGTGAGCACCAAGTCACATCTCCAGGTGCTCCTTTGAGTTCCAGGCCAAAAAAGTTATGTGCACCCCTGCACATATCTGACATTAATGATTAAACACATTGTGCATTCTTTATAAATGCAGTCAAGCCGACTCCGGAGGTGGCGGTATGCACCTTAAAGTTGTTTGCAATCCGCCGAAGAAGAAGAAGAAGAAGAAGAAGAAGAAGAAGAAGAAGAAGAAGAAGAAGAAGAAGCCTACTCCGGGGTTGCGTTCCGATAATCCAAAAATCAGCTACTAAATTCTAACCCTATCTCTTATACCTTGACCTCTGAGTGAAACATCACGGGGTTAAGGGATAGTGGATAGGAGAATTCAAAAGGACTTAGGAGAAGAGACTGCGGTACTTTAGAGAATCTGAATGCACTTTCCCTATCTGACGTGTTTATGATGCGCCAGCAGACGTCATTGTGTGCGTCTGCTGCTGTGGTGAAACTATGGAAACTACAGTGTTCTATACAACGGACTACATATATGTTTAATAAGAACAAGGGACTCATCTAGAGACTCTGCACTGTGCTCTGATGCGTTTTTTTTATGCTTTACGAACGTGGACAACAGAGAAACATATTCTTCATGACCAAAGTTGTAATTGAAATAAAAAAGGAAAGTAAAATGTATGCTCGTCACCCTCTCCCTCTGGTCCACATTAATACAAATGATCCCAATACGTATGATTGTATGAAAATATCTTAAAATCAATACAAATGTATTTATTATAAACGTTAGTCCTTAACACCTATCACTGTGTACATCACCATTCAAACATCTTTCAAAAGTTGAACAAACCCCACACAGCTCAGTGAAATGTTGACTTTATTTGATCATTTCAGTAAAAACTAACGTTCATATTTCTCTTTTTGATTATAATACTGATGAACGTTCAAAACAAAGCACTTTGGCAACTTACCACATACGTTTTAAAATGCTTAATAAGCACCGTAACTTTCATGATATAATTTATCCGTCATAATCGTTTTTTTCCGTGAACGGCCGACTGTTGTGTGACGCAAATGCTGCGGCTGCAAGACATTGTGGGGTAGCATTTTCTCCTCTCCTTTCGGTAAAGCCCCTGTCACACTGTCCCGAAGTTGACACCCGATGGACACGCGATTAAGGAAATGTTCAAATTCGGCTCTGATCGTAACAACATCGGGCCATTCGTGATGGCATCTTAAGCCATCGTATGACCGCCGGTGAGCTTCGGGAGCGGTGGCAACATCTTTGGCATCACAAAGCATTGCCGAAGGACCTTGTGAAGGTTCATTTTCGTGTTGACTTTGTGTGTCCATTTTGCCCTTCGTAAGGCATTCGTGAGGGCCTCTTAAGCCATCGTATGACCGCCGGTGGAATTTATCAGGCTCCGGCAGCAACTTCGGGAGCGGTAGCGAAATCTTTGGCATGCCAAAGATGGCTTAAGATGCCCTCACGAATGGCCCGATGTTGCTACGATCAGAGCCGAATTTGAACATTTCCTTTATCGTGTGTCCATCTGGTTGTTTTATTGCACAACAAAATCATTTAAACATATTATGTAAATAACCCAATTTGTGTTCTGTGAAACTAAAAAGGATATAATATATTATTTTGAAGGCAAGGAAGTTGTTGTTGCTATGGAAACAACATGACGGAGAAAACTTAATATCTTCTACATATAAAGACGGAGAAAGTAAAGAACAAAGTCGAAAAATATCAGTACAGTATCATAATACTTTAACATAATTGTTTGTGTTACTTTCGTTGCAGTTGTATGTCTTAAATGTAATGTAAATGTTGCCTTCGTGTGTGGTTCGGGGCCATCTTTGTGCGAAATTCACAATTCCATATTCGTGTGTCCATCGGGTGTCAATTTCGGGACAGTGTGACAGGGGCTTAAGGGAGGTCCCAGTGGTTCCTAAGCTAAAGGACGTTATAAAGGAAGTTTGAAACCTCCTTTCCTTTCATTTGGAGAATTGGAACGGCACTTAACATGGCTGCCACTGACGTACTTCCGGGTCATTTCACTTGGTAAGGAAGGTTCCTAAGCTAAATGGACTATTGGAACGCAACCCGAGCTCTCCGGCTTCAGGCGAGTTTTTTGAGACCACCCCCGGCTGCGATCGGCTATTCTCGTCTACTTTCGAGGCGAGCCGCAGCTCGTCTCGAACAAGCCTACCTTCTGTTACTGTCCTTTCTTCTTCGAGGAAGTACAGAAACGCGTAACTCTGGATTTGTTTTAATGTTTGAGGTGCAATAAACGATACAGCAGCTTTTTTGCATGATAAAACTATTATTTTCTGCCTCGCTCATGAGAGTAACAGCTGGCAAAATTACAGCCTCGCCTACTGATTTCAAATGTGTGCTCTAAAATGATATTTATAAATGATTATTATCATTATTATAAGCAAGACAATAAATGGCAAAGATATGTAGAAAATAAACGTGTTTGAGATACGTTCATAACAAACGTAACGAGAAAATACGTTTCTCGCTAAACTTAATTGAGAATGCAGTTTAGTTCTGTGGGAACGTAATTTTTAGGAGAGAGGGTTGCCATAATACATTCTGACGAAAAATGCAAATTATTATGAATACAAAGAAAATAAAAGAAGCCTCCCAAGCTATAAAGTAGATTTTAAAAACGTTTTATAGAATAAAAGCTCACTGCTCGACGTTGTAGAAATGCGTGTGTGCACCACGACAAAGGAGCCTCATTCACTTTACATTGGCGTTGTTTGCGTGGTGCAGACCATGGATGTATAATAAGAACTGGATACAGCGGAAATAACTCTCAGAATAACGTTATTAGCACATTATTACAACTTGAGGAACGAATGTTTTTAATAAGGGCTATACAAGTGTTCATACTTGGTAGTTTATTTAGTTTCAAAAAAATTATCCAACGATTTACAGACCACTCTTTCCCCATGTAAGTCAATGGGAAAAAGTATTTCCGGGCCTGGCAACCAAACGGAAGTGTAGTACCGCCGTTTGGCCACCACGAATATTTTCATCTGAGTCCGGCGCACTTCCTGGGGGCTTGGTGCAGACACGTAAATGTAGCAAAGTTTGTGACTCCACCACGCAATGCGGTGTTAAGGAGTCGTGGTGGAGTCACACATTCTGGTGAGATCAGGTTGCTTTAATTTGCTCACCGGAGCAGTCCAGAGTTCCCTTTCTTCTGAGAGCAAAGCAGTACGCTTCTGTCAGGGGGGAACTCTTAGCCACTAACTTATTTTATAACACAACTTATTCTTTCTTCCTTCCAAACAAATATTTAGTATACATCGCTGCAGATGAATCTGGAATCTCCAGAATTTGTTAAATTGTATTATCACCATACATTGACGGTCGCAAAGGGACTCTTTTAGTTATTAAGCCTTGTTAGCTCTTGGGTTTTCTGTTTTAAAAAGAGTAAACAGCTCTTCAGTCTTTCACTTCTTGAGTTTGACAAACCCCAGTTCTTTTTTAAATGCCAACCATCAGCTATGAGAGTGCCATATCAAGTTTAAATTGGATATAATGTGATTGTTGCATACTTAAATAATTCCATGTATTGGTTTCTCTTTTGTTTCTTCTCTTTTCAATGTAATGTCTCTAACGCCCCATGCGTGCAAAGATGATGAAATATATTTGAATGTGGAATTTCTTTGAGCAATACCTAATATAATTTTTTTAAGCTGCATTCAATGATTGTTTTACCTTTTGCAAAGTAAATCTAGAATATCTTCAACACAGTTGTATGCCTCCTCCAACCAGTCAAGTTGCAGTTAACGATCATCATCGTCATCGTCAGTCCAAAATGTCATAATTTCATAATTGTAATTTTAACAAACATTGGTGTGAAATTGCCATAACTTTGTTGACAGTGTTAAGTCGCGCAAAATGTAATGTTAACAGCGTGAAGGCACAACAACAAAAACTCGGAAACATCATCACTTCATACTTTTAATTTTCTGAAATGTGTTAACACATCTAGAAGACATGTAGCAACATGTGCAGTTGCGTAGATTGCTCTATAAGTAGTTCACCTCTAAATGTGGGATGAAAAAAATGGATTTTGAAGAAACAAATCAAAGGAAAACCCATTGAGAACACATTAACGTGTGTGAATAAACAGCTCTCCTCTCTATTATGTGTATGAACCCTCCATATGTAATAGAGTCCTGTCTCCCGAGTGGACGGTAAATATTCATGACCATTGGAAAGAGCCTACGCTCGGTCAATTCGGTCCAATACATGACCAACATACATATACATCAGAGGGAGGATCATATATATTAAATGTATGTGTTTAGATTCCCCTCTGAGCTATTTGTTAGGACGCTGGATAGAACTATTGTATTTCCATCTCAGTTCGACCTTTAAAGAACTGTAAACAAACTTTTTGTATCCATCACTTTTAATGCTGTTTGTAAAAGAGTCATCAACTCAGATTAAATACAACATGTTTTACTAAGCCATCAAACCTCAATTAAACAATGTGAAAAGCACCTGCATGTGATTAATTCTCTAAGTGTCTGAGAGAACTCAAATGTGTCTGGGCAAATGAATGTCAGTCTGCTGGGGAGAATTTAGATCTTTGGAAGCCATCATTTGAGCCACCTGTCTAAATGAGAGCAGTTCCATTAGAATCACTCAGAAGATTGAAATCATTCAACTATTTAAATGATTTCACAATTGCTGCATCACTTTTACCTGCTCTGAAACTTTTACCTGCTCTGAAACTTAAATGTTAAGTGGAAGAATTTATAGTACAACATTTCTCAGTGTACAGGTTCAGCAAGAATTGTTAAATTGGAATTGTAATACTTTAACATGTTTGACATGTAATATCAAAATGTAAATAATGATAAAGAGGACAAATTGTACTCACGTTTAGGTTCATATTAGTTCACTCCTCTCTGAAACGAGGGTCCAGTCTGCTCTGATTGGTGAGATGGCCGGCTCTGATGTGGTCAACCGCTTAGAGATGTGTCGGAAATCCCCCCTTGGCCTATGACGTACACTATGGCGTGTCATCCCCATTGGCTGAATACCAGTAACACCTCTGTATGTAATAGCAGCAGTAAAACACCATTAACACGTACTGTGTAACTTAATAATTGTATAATTCTACAACATACTGTATAACAACGAACATTAAAGGCACCATAAAAAGTGAATTTAATTCTAGTTGTATTTGAGATCCTCCTAATTGTGACAATTATATTTTGAATCAAACGTGTAAATGCTTGCTTCAGGAGACAGTTAATGTCAAAATCAAGGCGTATTAATATCAAATAAAGGCCAACAGATAATTAACCATCTGATTCGTATTAATTTAAGGATTCATGTTGAATATTGTAGTGTGTCTCCTCAATAACTTTCAGGAAGGAAGAGCGAGAAAAAGAGGAGCAGATGCGAGAGATGATTAACTGCTTCAACCTTTTACTGACGACAATCTGGTCATGTGTGCTTAGCATATGTGTGACCCATCCTTTCTGCTAATAAGGCTCATATGCAGAACCTCTTCCACTCTCCACTTTTGTGTGTGTGTGTCGCCATTGTCTTTGTGAAACTGATTTGAGTAAGAGAAATGCAGTTCAGCTAGAAATCTCCATCGATCAGTGTGGTAATCACCAACAGACTTAAGGCCAATGGAAGACAAAGACTTGTCCCCTGTTTAACTCTATTGTATGTTATGACCCGGATACTGACCGAGAAAGCTCTTCATTCAAAGGAAATAATTCCATAACAGTAGTGACCAGTGGCGTAGCCAGGAATTATTGTGTGGGTGGGCCTGGAGAAATGTAGGTGGGCCAGGGGGAGACTTATTAAGCGTGGGGTCTGAGCTGAAACTTCATTAATGATTTTAATGATTTTTTAATGCACTAATTGAACAAAAGCATAAACTAGCAGTGAAAACAAAAACATAGGCACGGCGGCCTCAGAATGTGTGTTATACTGACATCCAAATGACTAGGGATGGGTATCGTTAAGGTTTTAACGGTAGGCCTACTACTACTTTTATCGATACCGCTTATCGATCCGGTGCTTTAACAGTACTTTTATCGGTTTTTTTGGAGAAAAAAAGAAGGTAAACTAACTAAACAAATTGTGAACAAAACTAACATTGCTTTTTATTTAAATTAAATACATAATATTTCACATCAAAAGAAACAACAATCATATACATCGTATTAAATAATCGGATAGAACTGTAAACAGAATAGCTGAAACTTTAACAAAATAAATAACTCAGTTACCTTTAATCATTAGCCCGTGTTTGTATCATTGAGTTAACTCAGTGTGTTGCTGCTAGCATTCATAACACCTGACGTGGAAACGTTACTCGTGGATGGGGGTGCTACAGCGCTACCAGAAAGACAGTCGAACCCGGTGCATTTCTCCGTCTGAATGTGGTGCACTTTTGCTAAATGTTTAGACAAATTGCTCGTGTTACCGGCACCCTTACATGCTAAACTCTTATTGCGCTTTTGGTAACGAGCATCGAGACGGGTAAAGTTTAACCACACCTCGGAGCGCGTTCTCTCTGCCATCTCCTCCGTGTGTGTGTGTGTTGCTGCATGTAGCAGCTCCGTGTGTGTAAACTGCCCCGCCCCCTCGCAAGCAGGCGGGGATTGGAAAGATCTAAAATACTAAAAATAATCATAGACGCATTTTGCTGTCTTTTTGCATATTAGAAACGGAGTTGGCCACACTAAAACTGCAATATAATGTTTGTGTAGCAATAATACATATGACAGATATGTTTTACATGTCTCTCTCCAGTACCGACCGATAACGTCGGAGTTTAATGGTACCACGGCCTTTAATAATTCAGCCCTGGGGCCCGTTTAATACCGGGGCTCGGTACCCATCCCTACACATGACTGGCTCGGCGGCCACAGGTTGTTTATCCTTGACAGTCGCACAGTGGGCACACACTGAGAGTATTTTCATATTCAGCAAATGTGTACACGCTTCACTGCAGACCTCAAGAAGAAAAAATACTTTAATTCACTCACGGCAAAACTTACTTTACTTACTAATTTACTCACGTTAATGCACTCCCTATTCCATTGTCATGAAGGTGGAATCTAACTATATCCAGAATAACTTTGATTGGATCCAGGCTATAAACATGTTTATTTCTGCTGTAAAGTTGGGCATTTTAACATGGGGGTCTATGGGAATTGCTCCTTTCTGCATCCATCCCCTGTTGGCCACTAGAGGAACTGCAGTTTGTGGCACTTCCTTCTGTGCTTCCCAGCTCTGCGCTATAACGCGCCGATTGGCTGTGGGTGGGCCAGACGTGCATGTGGGTGGGCCCAGGCCCACAGCTACGCCACTGGTAGTTACACATTTTCCTAAAACTTTTTATTTTTATTTCATAACAACACAATTTCCCGATTTTGGATCAACAAAGTACACCTTATACTAACAGAACCACACCTATATTGCGTACAGCGCCCATAAACTATGGTGCACGGTTGCAAAGGGGCGGAAAGTCTCCGGAAAGTTTCCATGGGGAGTTAAGCTGGGGAATTTTGGAAATATTCGATGCAAAATTAAACAAAAAAACATTTCATTTTTCAACAGAACAAGTTTAAATTATTTTATTGAACAATTATTTGTTTCATTGAAGAACGAAAACAGGAATGTTGAGTTAAATGTTACTCATCCACCCCAACCCCACTCATTAAAAAATGAACAAAAATGCACCCCCCATCCAAAGATCCCCACAAAGTCCCATTCAAAATATTGGATGAAAAGAGCCCTTCTCCCTCAAGAAGTCCCATTAAACATGCACATCTTCCTTCAAGCCATCCTCTGCATTTTTGCTAAAGCCTTTCAGTCAATGGGCTCTTCCTGGGCCTCATCAACCTCCAACTCTGAGTCTTCCTCCTCAGTTTCACTGTCCAGCCTTGTTGAGGATGGCTCTGTGTCAGGCTCAGAGAGCCTTAGGTTTGCCCGAATGCCAACCAGTTTTTCCACTCTCACATTTGTGAGCCTGTTGCGAACCTTTGTGTGGTCTCAATAGCCATGCAGTAAGCAGTGCGCTATGGCATGGATATTCAAGTGTACTTGAATAGCATCTGTTTTAGTCAAGATTATGCTAAAATATACTTTCCCCAACTATGTTTAAGTTCCCTATGAAGAGCCAAACTTCAATTTTGAAAATTCTAAATTCCCAGTTTATTCCCATAAAATACCCAGAATTTTGCAAACCCGTGCACCCCCCCCCCCCCCCCCCCAATCAAGTTGAACTGCCCCAGCCCCAGTAAACACCAGAGGTTTATGTGAAATAGTTATTTTTTGGAAATAATACTTTTAGTGTGCAATTATAGGTTTTAATTTTGTATTTGTGGTAATTTAAAAATAAATCAAACTCCCAAAAAACGTATACAGCTTTTATTAACATTGGAATTTACCACAGGTGGGGACTCGGGTCACATGAATTGAGTAAGACTCGAGTCGCATATTTTTGGACTTGAGAATTGCTTGACTAACATTGATACTTGACTTGACTCTGACTTGGTATTCATGACTTGAGACTTGACTTAAGCTTGAGATAGATGACTTGAAAGGACTTGACTCTTTAAAATTAAATATTTGTTTGTTTTTGTAGTGAGATATTACGTTGAGTTTTTTCAAAAAACGTGATTATAGCGCCATGCACACAAACCTGACAACCCACTAGACGGCAGGAGTGTCATTTAACATGGCAGCGGCTAGCTTTACTCCAAAAATTTGGAAGCTTGGATTCAAGGATTATTTTGTCGATGACGGTAATAAGAAGAGAACAGCGGTATGCAGGGTCTGTAGCATAAAAATCAGTGACACGACCACCACAACATCCAACTTCATTCGTCACTACAAAAAAAAACACAGAGAAAGCTGCGTGCATGTGTTGTCTTAGCTAGAAAGCTAATGTTAAGTTTAAGCTACGTTGGACTTGGTTTCAAATCGATTAAGCATTGCAAAGAGAAGACAACATTGTAAATGAGCACTAGTACCGCCAAGGGATTCATTTTGACTAACCCTGATACTGACGGGCTGTCAGGAGAGAGAGAGGCCTCGTTTATTTCCCCTGTGTTATTATCAGAAGTTACTGTAAACTGTTGAATAATGTAGTTCATCTACTTTTAGTAGTTTGTTTAAATGTTTTAATTATGTTGTTTTTGTTTGTAGAAGTGCATCATTCTTTGATTTATTGTAAAATGAATCTGAACTTTTTGATCTGTTATGATAATAAACTGAAGCAATTTCTAAATTAACCCAATTAACTGAGTTTTAAATCGTCCTACTTAGTTTATAATGAAATTATGAAGAGGAACAAATTAAATGATTTGAAAATCTATGTAGGTGCTGATGCTGTTGGCGGTTCTAGTGTTAACAGACATTTTTATTAAATATGTGTAATGGAAAATGCCATATCTGATTTTCTTACCTGGAATTCTGCCTTTTTTAACAGTCTTTTTGATTGAGTCCTAGCTACGTATATTGTCTGCAGTTCTAGGTTTAATATGAATCTAATATGATTATCATCGGTCTAAATTAGATTTCAAATGATTAACTGTTTATGTAATGAAGATTAGTGTGGGTTGAATCCATTTTCATAACCAATGTCTTTTAACTGATTTAAATGCGGAAACTGGGCTTATTCATCTGAATTGTGTATGACTCGACTTGCTTGACCCTCACCACAGTGACTTGGGACTTGCTTGATACTTGTAGGTCAAGGCTTGAGACTTGCTCATGACTTGCACATGTAGGACTTACTCCCACCTCTGAAATTTACTGTGTAAGCGGCCGCGGGGGAGAGCTTTATAGAGCTCTCTCCTGAAAGACTGAGAGGCTCTGATAACCTCAGCTCAGTGAGGTAAAGGCACACCTTTATATGATCATTATAGTTATACAAAAATAAGAGTAGTATGAAATATTATACAACAGTAAAAAAAAGTTGTTATTAATAAACAAGAATACAATTTGAAAGGGGAGTGATTTGTAAAATATCCATAAAGAAAAAGAAAATCTGCTTACAGTTCTGTTTCATGGGTGTTGGGAGATGTATCCATACAGATGTAGCACTCCAGATAGGACTCACATGGGTGAGTCCCAGTCAAAAGCCCAGCGGATCCCTGTGGCTGGGGGTGTTGCCAAATTGCTAGAGGGCGTTGCCCAATTTCCCCATTTGTTCAATTACAGGATTTAACCATGAGATGGTGCTTCATTCACAAATACACAAAGACAACTGGGTGTTGTAGAACTTAGTCTGTTTGCAATGTTTGCAGCTCTGCAGTTGTGTTTGCTGAATACTGTAGCATTTAATCACTTATTTGTTATGGTTTTCACAGGCTACTATAATGAAAAAACATCAATGTTTTAGATCAAATAAAGTATATAGTTTGCTTTATGCAGTATATTTTTTGTAATATGTGACCCGCTCTATCGAAATCATTCGGAAGTCGCAACGGCTCATTTCAAAATAAACGTGGATTTCAGTAAAAAACTAGTTTTTCGGGGTTTTGGTGTTTTGTTTGATTTCAAATAAACAAAGTCTTGGCTTTCAGAATCTAAAACTTTTATTTCCAAAATCAAACGATAAATACATGTTTGAAGCTTGTAATGGGAAGATGACAGCTCTCACGCTGCTCTTCCACAACGCTGCCCCCCCTCCCTCCGGCCGACATTATGAATGAAAAGTGTCACGGCTTGGCTCTCAGCCATAACAAACGCAGCGATGAGACGATGACGTGGGTATGGAAAAAAGAGGAGTTTATTCACACTCCCCAAAACAACCGACCACCAAACAGGGTTAACAAGCTCTATGCAGGAGGATAGCTGTTCCGGGCTGCTCTTCCTCCTACGTTCCCCGGGCCGAGAGAGGGCCACTGCAGCGTACTTAGATCCTTTATGGAGGCGCTGATCAGATTGGGAGCACCTGGAGAGAGGCTGCACCTGGATACAATCAGGGAGAGAGAAGTACATACACCCACACACAAAGGCACACCCACACCAGCAGAGGCAGTGAAGTAGGGGTCGTCACACCCCCCCCCCCTTAAAGTCGGTGTCCCCAGGGCCACCGGCACCACCAACCAACCCCATCCCAAACCCAAGCAAAAGGTCATGGAAAACAAAACCCCACATATGGCACTCCCCCAGGACCCTAATGAAAAAAAACAACAACAAAAAAAACACCACCTTCACACAGCAATCCTCTCCTTCAACGCCCAGCCACACCTTTAGCAACACCAGTATCTGAGAAGCACTATTTAAAAAGAATGGGCAGAGCAAGAAAGATTTATCACAGTATGACAGTCAATATATACATTAAGGTCAAACCTAACCATACTTAGTGCCATGGGGCTCGCGACAGCGCGTCAGCAATAACATTGTCAGACCCCCTAATGTGCCTAACATCAAGGTTGTAAGCCTGAAGAAACAAAGACCACCTCGTCAGTCTTTGGTTAGGACACTTCATTGAATGCAAAAAGGTCAGGGGGTTGTGATCTGTGTAAACCAAAATTGGTCCTCCTGCTCCCACATATACAGTGAAATGCTGCAACGCCCAAATGAGTGCTAACGCTTCCTTCTCAATCACCGAATAATTCCTTTGGTAACTGTTAAGTTTCTTTGAAAAGAAACTGACGGGTCTCTCCACCCCCTCCTTGTCAAGCTGGAGCAGAACCGCACCGACTCCCACCTGGCTTGCATCTACTTGGAGACTAAAAGGACGATCAAAACATGGAGCCGCTAACGCCTGAGAGGAACACAACAGAGACTTAACCCTATCAAACGCTCTCTGACAGTCGACCGACCAAGTATATTTTACCTTAGCCCTAAGAAGTTCAGTCAAAGGAAACACTGTAGTGGAAACATTTTCACAGAACCTCCTGTAGTAACCCACCATACCCAAACATCTCTGGAGTTCCTTTTTGGTTGTGGGCTGTGGGTATTCAGATATTGCTCTGACCTTGGCCAGAACTGGAGCCACACAACCCTGACCCTATTTAGAGGCAATGGACGTCCACTCTCGGGAGACGTCCGACAGTGGTGCGGTTACCCAAAGTGACAGACCTAATTTTACCCCTATTTAGAGGCAATGGACGTCCACTCTCGGGAGAGAGACCTCCAGCATGTGTCCCTGAAATGGAGACTCTTTTTATTTCACTCATCCAGGACAGAGACCGGGGAAATCTCCTCTCTGTGGCCCCTCCAAGACCCACAAAGGACGGACTAAAGACCTCCAGCATGTGTCCCTGAAATGGGGACTCTGTTTATTTCACACTTCCAGGAGAGACGACGGGTAAATCCCCTCTCTTTGCCGGCTCACAGAGCCCTGAAGGACGGACTAGAGACCTCCAGCATGTGTCCCTGAAATGTGGATTCAGGTTATTTCACACATCCAGGTCAGAGACCGGGGAAATCACCTCTCTGTGGCCCCTCCAAGACCCCCAAAGGACGGACCACAGACCTCCAGCATGTGTCCCTGACATGGGCACCTCCATAACCTTGCACACCGTGAGTCCCCGGACTTAAGCACTCCCCCACGGACTAAACCCAGATGATCACACCCTACAGAACCTCATGCCCCTGGTAACCCTAAAAGGGGGGTAGATTTTGCGGTGCTTTACCTTCCGCCCATCGGTATCCATATTCGGCCTTATTCACGGCACCACCACCCCTTCTGTGGAGGATATTCTCATGCTCCTGGTAACCCTTTAAATAGTCTGATACTATCAGGGCTCATCACTGCACTTTACAAGCCATAAATCATGTTTAAATGGTCGGGAAAACGTCTGGAAGAGAGTTTTAGCCTGTCATTTTGCACGATATCATTTAACATTGAACCTCTCCTGGAAATGCACAGAATATGTCCATTCTCAGAAGAGGGTCCATGTTGAATGATATCGTTCAAAATGACAGGCTATAACCCAGGAACAAGTGTTTGAAAGGCGGGGAAAAGTTGTTTAAAATAGTCGGAAAAGTGTTTTTAAAAGTTGTTTAAATTAGTCGGATACCTCCAGGAAGCACCGCATTTTACAAGCCAGGGAAGGTGTCTGAATCCTGGGTAAACATTGTTTCAATAGTCTGACACCTGGCACTGTATCTGCCCCTGGGAACCTTCAAGGTTATATTCATGTTTTATTATTTATTTAATAATCACATGATTTTTACAAAAAAAGTATACACAGTATACATATATACAATAATAATAATATAACAATATACATAATAAAAACATGATTAGCGAGAGCCCGGGGGCCATATTAGCCATCTAACTTGTACGGTGCACCGGGGAAAACAGGTTGAGTCCACGGCCCCTGCCCCTATTTAGGGACAATGGATGTCCACTCTCGGGAGACGACAGACAGTGGTGCGGTTAGCCAAAGTGACAGACCTAATGTTAGCCCTATTTACAGGCAATGGACGTCCACTCTCGGGAGACGACCGACAGTGGTGCGGTTAGCCAAAGTGACAGACCTAATGTTAGCCCTATTTACAGGCAATGGACGTCCACTCTCGGGAGAAGACCGACAGTGGTGCGGTTAGCCAAAGTGACAGACCCAATTTTACCAAGGGAAAAGTGGTGAAAATGTATCCGAAAATAGTGCCTCATAATGCGAGCATGTGGACAGTAGCCAGAGACTCACAGGCACACACACAAGCAGAGATCCAGGGGGCGGAGCAAATGGCTTTTTTTACCCAGAAATAAGTCTCTGAGAGGCGGGGAGACTCAGAGGACGGGCTGCGTCACCTCACTTTGTAACCCAGGAAAGGAGCAGGAATCCTGGCTACGTGAGTGGTAAAAGCGCATTAAGCTGTTTTAATCCGACAGCCGCTGATGCGCACGGAAGTCTGGCCGTTTCGTTAACATTTGAATGGCCAAATGGGCGGAAATCCGCCCGTTTCGTTAAAATGCCGGACTGGAGCCTGTGCAGGACCCCAGTGAGATCTCCAGACTGTGTGCACTGTGTTAGGGAACCATATGAACGGTGTACATGAGTGTTAAAAGTGCATTAAACAGTTTTAATTCAACAGCAGCCGCCGACAATCTCACTGTGTCACCCAGGAAATGAGCTGGATTTGTGGGTAGGCTGAGTGTTAAAGGTGCATTAAACTGGTTTTAATTCAACAGAGGACAGGCTGCTTCATATCACACTTTTACCCGGGCAATGAGCCGGATTTGTGGGTAGGCTGAGGCATTAAACTGTTTTAATCCGACAGCCGCTGATGCGCACGGAAGTCTGGCCGTTTCGTTAACATTTGAATGTGCGGAAATCCGTCCGTTTCGTTAAAATGCCGGACTAGAGCCTGTGCAGGACCCCAGTGAGAGCTCCAGACTGTATGCACTGTGTTAGGGAACCATATGTACGGTGTTCATGAGTGTTAAAAGTGCATTAAACGGTTTTAATTCAACAGCAGCCACTGACAATCTCACTGTGTCACCCAGGAAATGTGCCGGATTTGTGGGTAGGCTGAGTGTTAAAGGTGCATTAAACTGGTTTTAATTCAACAGAGGACAGGCTGCTTCATATCACACTTTTACCCGGGCAATGAGCCCGATTTGTGGGTAGGCTGAGGCATTAAACTGTTTTAATCCGACAGCCGCTGATGCGCACGGAAGTCTGGCCATTTCGTTAACATTTGAATGGCCAATCGTTAAAACGCCGGACTGGAGCCTGTACAGGGCCCCAGTGAGAGCTCCAGACTGCGTGCACTGTATTAGGGAACCATATGAACGGTGTACATGAGTGTTAAAAGTGCATTAAACTGTTTTAATCCGACAGCCGCAGGTGCTGACGGAAAAAAGGGGAAAAAAGGTTGAGTCCATGGCCCCTGTCCCCTCATCAGGAGTATCAACCGGCCCTGAAGAAGAGGTATCGCTGCTCTCCGCCCCTGAGTCCTCTTCGGAGGGAGCTGACGGTGGTAGACCTCCTTCTGATGATGCTGCTGCAGCTGCTGCCGCCCTGAACATGGAGCGGATCTTCAATCCCTCCTTTATTTCAGGTGTATTCGCGTAGAACCGGTCTGCAGTGCTTACGTCGTGACACATAAACCTAGCGAGAATCAACCTGCTTTCTGGATCTTGGTGATGCTTGATATTGTCAGCCAGGGCAGTGCGCAAGATGGTGAAGGTGACGGCTGTTTCTAGCCCAGCATCAGCCCAAGCCCTCTTCAAGTGAGCGTTCAGGTTCTTGGAAGCGTGCTTCCCCGTTGTGAAAAGGAAGAATTCACTCTGAGGATCCGACAAGCCCTCTTTTATCCCCATCCACCGCATGACCCAGCTAAACTCCTTTATTGTAAGCACCAGCTGTGCTTCGCCAAATGTCTTGGCAGTCTTGTGATCCTGCACGTGGATGATGTAGCCCTCAGTAGTGCCCCTTCTGTCCACCTCAAAGACCTCCGTGTTGGTCATGTTTGCGTACACACCCGGACGGTGGCCATACAGGAGGCTCCAATGGAGGGTTAGATAGCCATATAGCAGGTACTGGGTGATTGAGGTCGGATTGCTAGCCATCAGGTCAAGGAGATCAGGGATGCGCTTCTCAGCGGCCGCCATGGCGGCGAGAAGCTCCGCCTGGCTCGGCAGACGATCCAACTTGTTCCTCTTCACCTTAAACAGTGACAGACTTTTTCAAATCGTTCATTTTGGCTTTCACCTCTCTGATGATGTGGGTCATATCAGACTGGGTGAGCCTGCACCCCCGGAGCTTTGACGCAGAGAAGTACCTCAGGAAATGGTTCACAGTCTTCAGGAACAACAGCGATGTTGTGACTGCCGGCCCGACTTTGAAATATACTCGCTCCAGCCACGGACCCTCTTTGTGTGTTTTAGAAACAGCCAGTCTGACAACCGGTCAACACCATGGGCCATGAATACTAGGAAGTTCTTTATCCGGCTGACATTGGACATACAATTCTCTTTCCGTTTTACTTTCGGTGCGACACCCTCACAATGACCTCTGTATGTCTGAATGTATGTCTCCATGCTTTTAAGCAACGTGATTTCACCCATGGTATTCCCCCGTCCCTTCCCAGTGGACCAGTGATTTCGGGGAGAGGGCCAGTCCTTAGCCAGATTAGCTTTCAGCTTATTGGAGACAGACGCACGGGTCTTCTGGCATACAGGGGTCTCACTACCGGAGGCTTCTACGGACCGCATGACAGTCTTCACCTGGGTCTCACTACCGGAGGCTTCTGGGGACCGCATCACAGACTTGAGAGGGGTCTCACTACCGGAGGCTTCTAAGGATCTCATGACAGTCTTCACCGGGGTCTCACTACCGGAGGCTTCTGGGGACCGCATCACAGACTTGAGAGGGGTCTCACTACCGGAGGCTTCTAAGGATCGCATGACAGTCTTCACCGGGGTCTTACTTCCGGAGGCTTCTGGGGACCGCATCACAAACTTGAGAGGGGTCTCACTACCGGAAGCTTCTACGGATCGCATGACAGTCTTCACCGGGGTCTTGCTTCCGGAGGCTTCTGGGGACCGCATCACAGACTTGAGAGGGGTCTCACTACCGGAGGCTTCTACGGACCGCATGACAGTCTTCACCGGGGTCTTGCTTCCGCAGGCTTCTGGGGACCACATCACAGACTTGAGAGGGGTCTCACTACCGGAGGCTTCTACGGACCGCATGACAGTCTTCACCGGGGTCTAACTACCGGAGGCTTCTGGGGACCGCATCAAAGTCTTCACCAGGATCTTGAGAGGGGTATTGCTGCCGGAGGCTACTGTGTTCATGCCGGGGGTACTTGAGATTGCTAGGCCCTTAAATCGTATACATTCTTCATCTTCCTCAAGCAGAGCAGCAGTGGCACTCTGCTTCCTGGGTTTTAGACCCTGTTTCAGCCTGGAGTGCAGGGTCTTCACCTCATCGATGAGGGCATCCTTCTGAGCCCTCAATGACACATTTTCCAGCCTCACCTGCCTGCAGTCCTCTTCGTCACACTCGGTATGTGGGGAGAAGGGTGGAGGGTGTACCGGGTATTCCTCCTCATTGTCTACAGGACTGTCTCAGAAAATTAGAATATTGTGATAAAGTTCTTTATTTTCTGTAATGCAATTAAAAAAACAAAAATGTCATACATTCTGGATTCATTACAAATCAACTGAAATATTGCAAGCCTTTTATTATTTTAATATTGCTGATTATGGCATACAGCTTAAGAAAACTCAAATATCCTATCTCTAAATATTAGAATATCATGAAAAAGTATACTAGTAGGGTGTTCAACGAATCACTTGCATCGTCTAATTAACTCGAAACACCTGCAAGGGTTTCCTGAGCCTTGAAAAACACTCAGCTTGGTTCAGTAAACTAAATCACAAGTATGGGGAAGACTGCTGATCTGACTGCTGTCCAGAGGACCGTCATTGACACCCTCCATCAGGAGGGTAAGACACAAAAAGAAATATCTCAAAGAGCAAGCTGTTCACAGAGTGCAGTTTCAAAGCACATCCACAAAAAGTCTGTTGGAAGGGGGAAATGTGGCAGGAAACGCTGCACAACCAAGAGAGATGACCGCAGCCTTAACAGCATTGTGAAGAAGAGTCGCTTCCAGAATTTGGGGGAGCTTCAAAGACAGTGGACTGAAGCTGGAGTCCAGGTATCAAAAGTCACTGTTCACAGACGTGTCCGGGAAATGGGCTACAATAGCCGTATTCCCATGGTCAAGCCACTTCTGAACTCAAGACAACGGAAGAGGCGTCTGACTTGGGCTAAGGAAAAGAAGCACTGGACAGTTGCACAGTGGTCCAAAGTCCTCTTTTCAGACGAAAGCAAGTTTTGTATTTCATTTGGAAGTCAAGGCGCAAGAGTCTGGAGAAAGGCTGGAGAGGAGCAAAATCCAAGTTGCTTGAAATCCAGTGTGAAGTTCCCACAGTCAGCGATGGTTTGGGGAGCCATGTCAGCTGCTGGTGTTGGTCCACTGTGTTTCATCAAGCCCAGAGTAAATGCAGCTGTGTACCAAGAGATTTTAGAGCACTACATGCTTCCGTCTGCTGAAAAGCTCTATGGAGATGAGGAATTCATTTTCCAGCATGATCTGGCACCTGCCCACAGTGCCAAAACCACCAGTAACTGGTGTACTGACCATGGCATTACTGTCCTCGATTGGCCTGCAAATTCCCCTGACCTGAACCCCATAGAGAATATGTGGGGTATTGTGAAGAAGAAGCTGAAAGACACCAGACCCAACAATGCTAATGAGCTAAAGGCCGCTATTGAAGCATCCTGGGCATCCATAACACCTCAGCAATGCCACAGGCTGATTGCCTCCATGCCATGCCGCATTGATGCAGTAATCCGTGCAAAAGGATTCCCAACCAAGTACTGAGTGCATTAATGGACATTTTCAAATGTTTGATTGTGTTTTGCTGTTATAAATCTTTTTTTTTTACTTGGTCTGAGGAACTATTCTAATTTTTTGAGATAGGATTTGAGTTTTCTTAAGCTGTATGCCATAATCAGCAATATTAAAATAATAAAAGGCTTGCAATATTTCAGTTGATTTGTAATGAATCCAGAATGTATGACATTTTTGTTTTTTTTAATTGCATTACAGAAAATAAAGAACTTTATCACAATATTCTAATTTTCTGAGACAGTCCTGTATATCCAATGATGTAGCCATTCCAATGATGGGATTAGTCTCTGAGAGGTCATGGAGCAACTGCATGGCCACACTATGCTTCAGCCTTGCCATGACCTGATGTGCCTCATCTCGGGAGAACTCAGGGTGGTCACGAGTTACATGACGGTGTAGTCTCTTCCCAGCATATGAACACCCTGTGATGGGACAGGGTTTGGTCCGAACATTTATTTTGCCACTGGCCATTTTAAGAATGATGCCTCTTTCCTCCAGGTTCCGCACTGCATGTTTGTGCTTAAGGTGCTTATTAAAAGCCAGATAGCAGAGTCTGCACACCGGGCATTTGGACAACATCCTTCCTAAAACACACACAATGAATTCTATTTAAATGGTTTTCTGTTTCTCCGTTTATATGCGTTAGCTAACTGGTGATTGCAACCATGGGTCGGATGCTTCAATGCAGGGAACACGGTCCAAGGGGAGGACTTGGGTTACCACCTGGTTAAAATGGTCCCACCTCCGCACCAATGCGGGGCTGGTGATGGGTCCGATACATTGATTGTTTTTTGTTTCATGGTTCTGCCACGAGCTCACAACACAGTTTTGGGTACGAAAACGTGGGGATAACTGTACCTCCGGGCGCTCCATCCGGCCTTCGCCGCAGCGGGGGGAGGAGGCATTGAACCCCTCGCACCTGCTCCCGGAGGAGGCAGGGGAGTCAGGTACCCGGAGGCGCACGGTGGACGGCCAGGGCGAGGCCGCCACACCGCACTGGAGTCAGGGTTCCGAGTTTTTCGAGCCAGGTCCCGGTGAAACGCAGTACGGAGCACCCGGCAGGAGCCTCCAGCAGACCCCCCCGCGCGGTTCCCTCGTCCCTCGGAAGAGGCGGAGAGGTGGGTGTTTTTCATCTGCTGGCGGACTGCCGGGGAGAACGTGCTGCTCGGGAGCCAGGCTCAGAGTTAGTGGCAGTGAGAGCGCGTGCACCTGCCTTTTACAGCAGGCACGCGCTGGTATCGGGGTGGGGAGAGAAGGTAGAAACAGCCAGAGCCTTCCCCTCTAACACACCCCTCATTCGGTTCATAAGCACTGGGCAGAGTCCCCTGTCAACTCTCCTTATATTCCTCCGGAGACCAGTTGGGACATTGCAGCATCCCACTTCTCCTGGTACACCATATCGTTAAATGAGCTCAGTAATGTACTGCACAACATCACATGGGTAAATGAGCTACGTAATGCCCTGCAAAATCATATTTGGTTTATTTCCAAAAAGCCTGGAAAAAACACATATCCGTCATGTCCTGTAAAATATCATTCTTTGTTTATTTCCATCCTCCAGGCAAATACACATATCTTTGTCAACTCCAGGAGCACAGTCGAACCCGCAGTTTGGAGGAACCGACCGCCAAGCAGCGGAACCTGGACCCGGGGAGGAGGACCTCCAATGGCGGGTCAGATTTGCTGATACGGCAGCTGGCTGGACACTAGCCGTAGAAGAACACCCGGGCGGGACCAGGCATGTCCCTCTTTGCAGACAAGCATATATACGCTCCGGCATTCGCCGCATATCTTTGTCCGTTCCAGGAGCAGAGTCAAACCCGCAGTTTGGATGAACCGACCGCCAAGCACCGGAACCTGGACCCGGGGAGGAGGCCCTCCGATGGCGGGTCACATTTGCTCACACCGCAGCTGGCTGGACACTAGCCGTAGAGGAAACCCCGGGCGGGACCAGGCATTTCCCTCTTTGCAGACAAGCATATATGTGGTTGTTACGCAGGATCAAACAGGTAGCCTGTGATGAAGTAGGGTCCTGTGCCCGGAGCAAGGTCAATTGCTGAATGCCGCAGCCGACTAAGGCTGATATGCAACAGTGGAGGATTAGAGAAACAGGTGTTTGTCTTGCATTCCGCGGCGAAGTGGAACTTCCACCCCGCTACGGAACCCGTGGTGGGACCCCTGAGTCAGACGGTTCGTCTTGGAAATGCTTCCTATAGGTCGGCCCGGGAGGTAAGAGACACGCAGGGTAACGGAGACGCAGGGTTACCCCCACGCAGCCCACGCAGCACATGGAGGAGGCAGGGGAGTCAGGTACCCGGAGGCGCATGGCCGCCACACCGCACTGGAGTCAGGGTTTCGAGTTTTTCGAGCCAGGTCCCGGTGAAACGCAGGACTCCAGCAGGAGCCTCCAGCAGACCCCCCCGACGGTTCCCTCGTCACTCCCAGCCATCAGAGTCGAACCCGCAGTTCGGAGGAACCGACCGCCAGAGCACTGGCACGAGGCCGGGCCGGCAGAGGCCCTCCGATGGCGGGTCGCGTTTGCCATTCGATCAGTGAGAAATCAGAAGAGGAAGGAAAAAAAAAAACTAACTTCACTTTTTGGAGTTCCATAAAAAAATGGGTGAAAATGAAAAAATGTATCCGAAAATAGTGCCTCATAAGGCGGGTAGAGTCCCCTGACAACTCCCCTCGCATTCCTCCACACTCTGAAAAAGTCTGAGTTATTTTTTGGAGAACCATCAAAAAGGGCTAAAAGTGTTAAAATGTATCCGAGAATAGTGCCTCATGAGGCGGGTAGAGTCCCCTGGCAACTCCCCTTGCCTTCCTCCGGAGCCCAGTTCAAAAACTTAGAGTTTGGTAAGAAACATGATGGGGGGTCTCCGGGCAACAAAATGTATCCGAGCCAGAGTGCACATACAGCGGATGAATTCCTCCATGAAGTTACACAGCCGTTTTTTTTCTGAGTCCTCTCAAAAACCGGGTTTGCGATTTCGTGCAGACAGTAGCTTGAAAAACATGAACGTTTTTTTCGGACGGAGAAGGGGAAGTTTGGATTCCCCTCTCCGTTGTAAATTGCAACGGGGGGGTGGAAAAGTGTTCGGGGCTTCGGCCCGAAGCGCCGAAGGGTTGAGCATCTCGGAGCCCCTTCTCCGTTGGCACTCAGTCATTTTTTGGAGAATTTTTCAAAACTTCATTTTTGATTATTTTAAGATATAATTGACCGTTTTCTTTCCACGGGTGGGGGCCTATGGCAGGCCACCTATGAGCTCCCAAATTCGGCCTGGAACCTCCAGGATTTGTGGGATAAGCTCCATAAACTGACAAAGTCATCCAAATATGTCACTTTTATAGCCCAAAGATATATAATGCAAATACATTAAAATAGTAAAAGGTACAATTGTGCTCCGCATTACCCGGAATTTGATTTATATAGCCCCAAAAAAAAGATTAAAAATCATTTTCGTGGGAAAAAGTGTTAAAACGCCTGATTAAAGCATATGTAGGACCCCAGTGAGCTCCAGACTATGTGCATTGTGTCAGGGGGCCATGTGAATGATAACATCCATCATTTGAACGCAAAGGCCAGGATTAAAAGTCATTTTTAGGGGGAAAACGCTGGCTCTGTCCGTTTCGTTAACAAACTGATAGAAAAGCCTGATTAAAGCATCATGCAGGAACCCAGTGAGCTCCAGACTATTTGCATTGTGTCAAGGGACCCTGTGAGTGATAGCACCCGTCATTTAAACGCAAAGGCCACGATTAAAAGTCACTTTTAGGGGGAAAACGCTGGCTCTGTCCGTTTCGTAGGCAAATGGACGGAAATGCGTCCGTTTCGTTAACAAACTGATAGGCAAATGGACAAGCGGGTGAAATCGGCCGAGTCGCTGCTCCAGGCTGTGTGCATTGTGTTAGGGGGCCATGTGAATGATAACATCCATCATTTGAACGCAAAGGCCACGATTAAACATCACTTTTAGGGGGAAAACGCCGGCTCTGTCCGTTTTGTTAACAAACTGATAGGCAAATGGACAAGCGGGTGAAAACGGCCGAGTCGCTGCTCCAGGCTGTGTGCATTGTGTTAGGGAACCCTATGAATGGTGTACATGAGTGTATACCTGTTTTAAATAGTAGGATACCTCCAGGGCGCATCACCACATTGTACAAGCCAGGGAAGGTGCATGGATCCTGGGTAAACATTGATTGAGTGTTTTTAAATGTGTGGAACAGTGTTTTGTCACTTTCAAAACTCTCCTGTCATTGACCGGAGAAATTGGGTCGATGTTGTATTCAATCTGGCCATAAATATTCCAGTGAGACGAAGTACGTACATTGACCGGAGTGATCCCATGTTAATTTTGTCCAAAAACCGGAGAATTCCCCAGCCCACCACATGGCCAAGATATGTCACAGTTGCCTTTGCAAAGGCACATTTGGCCAAATTAATATTCAGATGTGCCTCCGTCAACCGTTCAAACAACCTCTCGATGCGCTGAACATGATCAGTCCAAGTGTCACTGCAAATTACCAAATCGTCTAGATACACCGGACAACCCTCTAAACCCGACACCACGCGATTCATCAAACGTTGGAATGTAGCAGGAGCAATTTTTAACCCAAACGGCATTACCTTATATGAATAAAGTCCAGGTAGTGTGATAAATGCCGCTATTTCCTGTGCCCGCTTGGACAAGGGGATCTGCCAATACCCTTTAAGCAAATCAGATTTGCTAACATACTTTGCGGACCCCACCTGATCTATACAGTCATCCATCCGTGGCAAAGGAAAAGAGTCAGATTTTGTCACCGCATTCACTTTTCTTAGATCAGTACAGAATCTAGGTGTCCCATCCTGCTTTGGCACCAAAATACATGGGGACGCCCAACTAGATGCTGATGGGACAGCAATTTTGTTCTCCAACATGTAATTAATCTCTGCATCCAGCCGATTGCGCTTAACTGGTGGCATGCGATAAAAATGTTGCTTAATCGGCTGAGCATCCCCAACATCAATATCATGCTCAGCCCAGTCAGTTTGCGACGGAGTGTCTCCAAACAGACACAGATATTGAGATGCTGAGAGTTCCTCACGTCTTGATTCCGCCAAATGAGACAACAACCCGTCTTAATTATCTAGCGATTCCGAATTTCTCAAATGACCACAGAGCAAACTATCATCAGGTTCAGGCATTACATCTCCCTTATGCGTCAAACCATGTGCCACCGCAACAGCCGGCTGCACCTCATCCTTCTCCAGCTCTGTGTCCGTGTTAAGCTCCCGCTTGTGGTAGGGTTTCAGAAGATTTACATGACAGAGGCGTTTAGTCTTCCTTCGTTCTGGTGTTGCCACAACATAATTTAAATCAGAAGTTTTCTCAATGATAGTGTACAGACCTGAATATTTAGCCTGAAATGGGGAACCAACAATAGGCATAAGTGATAGAACCTGGTCACCTGGATTAAACTCCTGTCGTGCCGAACGACGGTCATACAACTCCTTCATTTTACTTTGAGACACTGACAACCTTTCCCGCGCCATACTTAAAGCAACAACCAAACGACGTCTGAAGCCATTCACATAATCCACCAAGCTCCATCTCAGTGTCCACACAACCCTCTTTCAGCACTGCCAATGGACCCCGTACAGCATGTCCGAAAACCAACTCATTAGGGCTAAACCCCGTACCTTCATGTATCGCCTCCCTTGCAGCCAACATCAACCAAGGAAGACCTTCCTCGCAGTCTCCATCTAGCTCAGTACAGTAAGCACGTAACAAGGATTTCAATGTCTGGTGAAACCTTTCCAAAGCACCCTGACTTTGGGCGTGGTAAGCTGTTGACTGGTTCTTCTTAATCTTCAAAAGCTTCAACACCTGAGCAAACATGTGAGACGAAAAATTAGAGCCTTGATCACTTTGAACGACCTTAGGAATACCAAATATTGAGATAAACTGCGACAAGGCCCTAACCACAGCCTTAGTTGTAATCGACCTCAAAGGATAAGCCGCTGGATACCTAGTGGTTTGACATATCACAGTCAGCAGATATTTGCAACCAGACTTTGAACATGGTAAAGGGCCCACACAATCCACAATGAGATGTGTAAATGGTTCACTTACCACTTGTATCGGCTGTAGTGGTGCTGGTTTGATCTTCTGGTTCGGTTTCCCTGTCAGCTGACACACATGACATGTTCTAATATACTGTGACACATCCGTCTTAAGACGTGGCCAGAAGTAGTGTTTCAGGATGTTCCAATATGTTTTCCGAACCCCAAAGTGTCCACACTCATCATGTGCGACTTTCAGGACAAGAGGACGAAGCTTAGTTGGCACCACCAGCTGGAAAACCTCAGTCCCTGCACCATCAACAGCCCTCCATCTCCTAAACAACAAGTCATTACGCAACATGTATCCACTTGAAGCGTTTTCCCTCTCTGCCACTGGCACAGCACAGTCAAAAAGGCCTTTCAGCGAAGCATCCTGACGTTGCTCCTCTCCCACCTCATGGTGTGTAAGTAACACCGAAAATTCAGACAAAAATGGAACCTCCACTGTGTCAGTTTACTTTTCATGTGATAGCAAGTCCTGATCCCTTTTGGCCCTAGCCCTTGTGATCACACACGCGGCCGTAACGTCTGGCACCACTGTAGAGCGCTTCTCAGATGCTGACTCAATCAGACCACCAGTGACTAACAACACAGAAGGGCCATCAGCCCAGACTTTACCACCTGCCAAATCGTTACCCAGAATGAAATGTATCCCCTCGATTGGAAAAGCTGGACGAACCCCAATAGCTACATCCCCTTTAACAAGGTCACAGTCGAGATACATCCTATGAACAGGAACAGGAAAAACCGTTAATCCCATCCCCCGAGTCCAAACCGTGTCACCAGTGTCACTTTCCTCTGACAAAGGCAGAACCGAGTCAACGATAAAGGAGTCAAATGCACCTGTATCCCTCAAAATTTTAATTGGAACTTTGACATTGCTACCCACCAATGACACCAAGCCGTCTCTTATGAAAGGAGCATAGGATGCCAGAACCTCAGGTCCACATAAGTGGTCCGTAAGCACCTCGTCAACACAGCAGCAGCGAACGCAACCGGTTTACCCACAAATCTTCCTCCCTTGGATTTTGCTCTAAGCACCGGACAGTCTGGTTTCCAATGGCCTTTCTCACGACAATAGTTACAAGTATCCTCAGATTTCTCCCAAGCCACTTTCTTTAGATCCATCCCCAATGACCCAACATCAACAGACCTTCCACTTCCCCCAAACACAGGTAGATCTCCAGCACGCCCTCCGAACCTGCCCTTATGCAGTAACACAAACTCATCCGCTGCTACTGCAGCCTCGGATGCCGAAGTTACCCTGTGTTCTGTTATATAGGTTGCAATGCTGTCAGGAAGGATGTTTTTGAACTGTTCCAAAATCATGAGTTCACCCAAATTGTCAAAGGAAGTGATGTCCATAGCAGCTAACCAACGTTTAAAATGAACAGACAAATCCCTCGCCATTTCCACATAAGTCTGACCCTGTTTTTTCTCCAAGGACCTAAAATGCTGTCGATAAGCCTCTGGAACAAGTTCATAAGCTCTAAGCACCGCCCATTTTATTTTAACATAGCTAGAGCTATCCTCCGAACACAACGCGGAATATGCAGACTGTGCTCTTCCTGTGAGTACACACTGAAGCATCAGGGCACAGTCTGCATCTGGCCAATCCCTAGCTTTAGCCACCCGTTCAAAAAGCAAAAAAAAGTGTCAGGATCACTTTCATTAAATTGCGGCAACAAGCGCAAGTTGTTAGCATCGAACCGCTGAGGAGACCTGGGCACCGTGCCGCTCACCCAACACCGCACTACCTCTGCCCATGGAAAGACGCTGTCCTTCCATATCAAGTTTGGCTTTCTCAGTATCCTGCCGCATCCTCTCCACTGCAATCTCCTTTTCAAACTCCATCTCATACCTCATTTTGTCATGACTCAGCTGCAACAACAACATCATCTCCTTCTGCTGCTCAAAGGACAGTGAACTAGCCTGCAACAGAGGTTTTAACACCCCCTCCTTAAATTCCGGAAGCACTCCCGTTTCACGTAATACCGACACGATAGAGGTTTTTATAGTGCTTTTTAGCCTCTTATCGCCAACAACTTCCACCGAGAAATGTTCCGCAATAACGAGCAGCTGCTCCATTGAGAAATTTTCAAGGGCTTCCTGAGAGGGAGCACTGATAAACGCGTCTACCTCCGCCATACTACAACGCAACACCGAGTTTACAGTGAGACAAAAGAGAGAAAATACAAAAAAAAAACTGATTGGAGTTTCCCCACTAACTACGACACCCGCTAACTAATCTCCTCCCTGGTCTTCATGTGGTTACTTGCGGCGGGTACTTATGCACTAAAGACCGCTGGCCGAGCAAAGCGACTAGCAAGCTAGCAATAATACTGCGACCACGGCCATGCCCCCAAACCGAAGCTTCAGCCACTTTCACCACAACATTAACACCCCGCACAACGGTCCCAAGGGAACCGTCGCTACCACCTATCAGGAGAAACCCCACACAAAATAACGAACTAACTCACACGCACCCAAGCTTATCTTACCGGTTTGGACGAGCCCCCAGCTGTCACGGCTTGGCTCTCAGCCATAACAAACGCAGCGATGAGACGATGACGTGAGTATGGAAAAAAGAGGAGTTTATTCACACTCCCCAAAACAACCGACCACCAAACAGGGTTAACAAGCACTATGCAGGAGGATAGCTGTTCCAGGCTGCTCTTCCTCCTACGTTCCCCGGGCCGAGAGAGAGCCACTGCAGCCTACTTAGACCCTTTATGGAGGCGCTGATCAGATTGGGAACACCTGGAGAGAGGCTGCACCTGGATACAATCAGGGAGAGAGAAGCACACACACCCACACACAAAGGCACACCCACACCAGCATAGGCAGTGAAGCAGGGGTCGTCACAAAAGCGTATAGTAATCATAGATAACACGGCAGAGTCCGTGACAGTTGATTTTCATCTGATTTCAAATAAACAAAGTATTGGCTTTCAGAATATTAAACTTGTTTCGCCAAATTCAGATGATAAATACAACTTTGAAGCTTGTAAAGGCATAATTACAAGCGGAGAACGGAGCAACGTAACGTCACAGCTGGCATAACAACAGCCGGTGTTTCTTGTGAGTGTTTTCCCCGGGAAACCAACACAGTACACACAAACGCAAAAATACACAAACACACACACACACTATATAAACCAACATTGTTCCTCGCGACCTTCCCCCAGTAAAACGGAAATATTTTTCCTCCGTACTTTGACAATTTATTAGCCGCTAATCAGATCAATGGATTTCAAAGAAGAGCAAATCTCAAGACTGTTGAACTCCAACATTGTGAGAGGGACAGCCTCTGATGAGCAATGGGTTCAGCTGATCACTGATTACTTTTTGACGGCACCGGTTGAAGTTTCCCCGTTATCCGGCTCCGATTCAGAGTCAGACAGCCCTGACACTGACAGCAGCCCTCAGACCACGGATGCTGAAGAGGATGAGGACACCACAGAGGAGCGACCACTGCTGAACGACCCGGTGGCTGAGACACTTCAGTCCGTACGGCATTATGTGAGCGAGGACAGCGCTCAAGAGATTGAGAGGGCCCGTGACTACAGGTGTAGCTGTACATTTAACGATGGAGTTCCCTGTTACACCCGTTACACCCCTGAGGAGATGGTCAAGGAACGAGACCAAATGAATGAAATGACTAATGGTAAGTAACGTTATATTATTTAAATACCTCTGACTGTGGTAACGATGTGTGTGTGAGTATGGGTTAGCGTTAAAAACATAAAAACAATTAAAATAATGCTCACATAACCACCTATAACTTAAAGTTGGCTAATACTCATTGAAAGATAATTGTGGTGAACATTTTCATAAATGTTTCAACCCTACATTTTATCCACATGGGGAGACATATTTTTTTGGCTACCCCTTAAATCACATGTGGCCCCAGCCTAATTATCTAAAGATGTGCAGAGATAGGCAGCTACAAATGTATTATCTCATGTGAGAGCAGTTTACTCTGGAGTCACTGCCAGCCTGTGGGAACAGGCTATTTGCCAGACTAGCCTGTACTTATTATTACCCTTTATAATATATAGAATATGTGTGTATGGGAGTGTGTTTAACATAATTATATAGGCAATGTGTGTGGGGTGGGCCTGTGTGTTCTGTTACACGTTAAATATTTAAGTTGTGTGTGATGAGTTATTGACACAACACATTATGCAATGTTATATGATTTTCCAGGTGAAAAGCATTTGGTGCTACTTGGAAAGATAAGCTCCAACATAAACCTCTCCAAGGAGACCGCTTGTGCAAAGAGAGGACACCAAAAGGAGCGGAAACAGCAGAGAACGTCCTATTTCTTAGATGGGCACAAAATCTGCCGGGAGACTTTCAAGTTTCTACATGGGTGAGTTTGATTTTGAAAAGGCTACTTCAGTTTTGGTAGTGTTACTATTTGTAAATGAAGTGGTAATAAGCCATGCATGAGTTGAACTGAGTTTGACAATAACTGAATAGAAGCAGAATTTAAAGCAATAGTAATACATAAATAAATAAATATATATATATATATATATATATATATACATGCTTTTACATAATGAAAAAATACAACGACAATGTATATACTACAATGCATACATTAAAGAAAGCCATAAAAAACAATCAAAGACTGATGTTTTAAACCATTCCAGAATTTCTCAAGACAAGCTGACAGGCATCATCAAGTTCTACAAGGAACATGGCTTGGCCCCAAGGATGAGACGTGGTGGTCGTGTGGTGACCAAAAGGGTGTTGTCCTTTGAAGACATCCAGCGAATTGTACGGTTCATTACCAACTTTGCAGATGTCTTTGCCATGCCACTTCCTGGATGGATTCCAGGGTTTAAGAGGACGGACATCAGTGTTCTACCAACAAATGAGACCAAGTCCTCTGTGTGGCGGAAATACAAGGTTCAGATGCAGGAGAAGGGTGGGTATTTTCTTATATCTTAATCTTGTTTTTTGGGGGTCTTTTACACGAGGAAACCTCAAGGGAAAACTAATGAGTAATCTAACAATGCTATCTTTGTCTTTAATCACCTTTCCAGGTCACCGTGCTGCTGGCAACAGCACATTTAGGAAGCTGTGGAAGGAGCTGACTCCCAGTGTCATTATTGGGAGGCCGATGACAGACCTATGTTGGTTCTGTCAGAAAAACAACATGGCCATCTACCGCAGCTCCAACTTTCCCGACTGTGTCAAGTCAACGAAGCTCAGGAAGCAGGAAGAACACCTCCGCACCGTGGGGGTGGAGCGTCAGGCTTACGAGGAGATGGTTGCCAGCTGTAAAGAAACAGCTAGAGAGCTGGGTGTCAAATTAGGACCCAACCAACCCTGTAGCAGAGACATCACCATCCACTACAGCTTTGACTATGCACAGCAGGTGAGGTGTATGAATGTGATGAATGCTGTGATAATACAGAATTTTTGGAATGTAACAATATGAATATTCACACATTTTTAGAATTGGAGTATAGATCACTCATTAGTTAATTCATCTGTTGGTCTGGTGTTACAGGTTCACTACCCCAGTGACCCTCTCCAGCCCGTGCCCATTTACTTTATGGTTCCCAGGAAGTGTGGACTGTTTGGTGTCTGCTGTGAAGGTGTTCCTCAGCAGGTAAACTACCTCATAGATGAGGCTCATTGCAGCAGCAAGGGTTCCAATGCTGTCAATGCCTACCTCCACCACTTCTTCTCTCAATATGGGCTTGGGGAGAAACATGTTCACCTGCACTGTGACAACTGCTCTGGTCAGAACAGAAACAGATACCTCCTCTGGTTCCTTTGCCTAGCGGTGCATGGTGGGACTCCATGAAGATATCTCCCTCAACTTTCTTATTGCTGGCCACACCAAATTTGCACCTGACTGGTGCTTTGGCCTGTTTAAGCAGCAGTTCCGCCGCACACCAGTGTCCTGCCTGAAGGACATCAGCCAGGCTGTCAGGTCCAGTACCATCAATGGAGTCAACATCCCCCAGCTGGTTGGCAATGAGTCAGGGGAGACTGTGGCAGTGGGGTGTGGTTTGGGCGCTGGCTGCTGGAGTGAAGGGAGTGGCTCGGCCGGAGGCCAGACAGCTGATCGGAATCAGGTAATCAGTGCGGGAAGAAAAGCATGTCGTAACCTGGTTCTGTTCTGTTATGCAGTAGGTGGGATCCTGGAAGGTCGCGAAAGGACCTGTGAAGTTTCCCACCCGGGCAACGTTTGAGACCCGCGCATATTGTTGTTTGGAGATAATAAACGCCTGTGGTCAACCAAACTGCTGTTTCCGTCCCTGTTTGAACCCTGTGTGAGCGGAGAGGCTCACAGAGACCTTCGTCAAAACAGACAACTGGCACAACTTCCTTGCCCCCAGCTTCAGACCGCTTCCAGGTATCAAGAGATACCATCACCTACGCTTCACCAGTGCCAAGCCTGGAGTGGTCTACGCCAAGGAGTTTGAAGGTAAAGAAGAAGAATCCTTCATGCTGCTACGCACAGGGTGCTTTACTGACCAGGAGGCACGTCCCACTGAACTGACTCCCCCTGGGCTTGATGAAAAACGGCAGTGGTATCTTTTTGAGAAGATCAGAGAGTTCTGCACTGAGGAAACCAAAGACAAAACCTGCCCATAACCCTTAACACCTCATCCTTAATGAGTGAGAGTGCATAATACATCAACACTATGTAATTCTTCTATAAATGCTGTAAATATATATTTCAAATTGGTTTTAAGTACTGTTAGCTACTCGGTTGCTTGTTTGCTATTTTTATATTCTGTAGTATATTTATCTGTTCTGTTGCTTGCTTCTTTCTCTAAATTAACTTTTGTGCCAAATGATTCTAATGTTGTGATAGGTTAACATGCAATCAGTTAATTTAAGTATTTATTCATAGTGTTTTTCATAAAAATTGTATATCGATGAGTGTACACGTGGGTATGGGTGTGCACGTGAGTATGGGTGTGCACGTGAGTACGGCCTGCAAGTGAGTAAGAGCGTGCATGTGGTCTGGGTGTGCACATGGCCATTTACATGGGAATAGATGTGTGCGCATAAGCATGTGCTCAAACATGACCAAAATACATGTTAAATTGATGAGCGTGCACTTGAGTTCAGGAGTGCACGTTGGTACGGCGTGCATGTGTATGTGTATGTGAGTGCCTTTGTTCCATGTATTTATGTATGAAAGTGACAACAAGAGAACAGTATAGTGTGTGTGCGTGTGTTTTTGTGCAAACAGCTCTAGATGAATTTGTGTTATGGTATGGTTCATTTGAATAAATACCTAAGAAAGTACTGCAAACTTTGAAGGCCTTTTTCTCAAAATCATGGTTCGGTGACATTCATTATGTAAAGTGACGTATTTTGCTTAATATTTGGAGGACAAAAACAATATTGATATCATTAGAAAGCTAAGAATCTCATCTTTCCAACAGTGTATCAAACTCAAAATGTGTTTCAGGGTCAATGTGACTGAAAATTATAGAGCAGGTCACATATTGTTGGGGTGTTTTTACACAGTAGTGAGAGTAAAAAACAGGATAGCACAGATTAATAAAATCTAAAATAAGATGAGCGATAAAAATAATAATAATGAGAAACTATGAAATAAGAAATGAATAAAACTCAAATATAATTATCACATCATATATTCTAATGTATTGTATTATTAAGTAATATCATACATTAACCCCATTATAGCAGATGTCACATTGAATGGATGAACACATTTATGAATCAATAATTACAACAGATATTTCTAAATAAAAGTTGTAACAAAACTTATATGTATTTAATATTAATAACATAATGATTCATTTCAGATGATAATACTTTTCAGGTTTAGCTCTCTGCTGCAGAGAAGATCACTGCTCTAAACAAAGTCAAAAATCCTACATCAAAACCGAATAAATATAATAAATTATTATTAATACGTTAAGTCTTGTTCATTGTTTTTCACTTTAATTAAATGTTTGATATTTCCGGTGGAAATGGTGGACTATCGGACTTTCAAAATGCAGCATATTTTCACTCTTACACACATATATTCTCCTTTTACTTACATACATTTTCACTCTCACACACATATTCTCCTTTTACATACATACATTTTCACTCTTACACAAATATATTCTCCTTTTACTTACATACATTTTCACTCTCACACACGTATATATTTACACTCACACATTCTGCTCTCATATTATCATATTTCAATGCACACATTCATACATTGTCACTCACACATTCATGCATTTTGTTCTCATTAATATATTTTAATGCTCATATTTATACATGTTGCTCTCATGCACATTCATTCAATGTTTACATTTACTATTAAAAATAATATATGCATGTCTGAAGACAATATATGTATGCAAGAGAATAATGCATGTTTGTCTGAAGACAATATATGTATGCAAGAGAAGAATGTATGTATGTCTGAAGACAATATATGTATGCAAGAGGAAACAAGGGGAATTTAGCGATCACAAAGAAAACGGCCAAGACACACATTGAGACCAGAAAATGAATGTTATTAAGGGCTATAAATATAATAAGCCCGTTGTTAATTTTAGACACATGCTTACTATATTTACAGCCATTAATAACATTCATTGTCTGGACTCAATGTGTCTCTTGGCCGTTTTCTTTGTTCCAAGCAAACGAGTACTTTTTGTTTTGAAATCACTTCCGCGAGTTTCGCGGCCCCTCTCCCCCCTCGCTCCACTGACCATTAGACCATTTAGTAAGGTAAAAAGCAAAAGGGCAAAAACGCCTCTCAGACGCTCTTCCTTTTACTTTTTTAATAAAGAAAACAAATGGTCCGTAACACGGACTCATATATGTATGTATACTGTGAGGAGAATGTATGTGCGTGAGAGGACCAGTATGAATTACGGCATAGAAATATGCGAACACAAACCTACAGACTGGGGGTTGGGAGATCACAGGAGTGGGGGGGAGAGCTGTGGAATGTGACCATCCCCCTTGGTAGAATTCCTCCACACATTCCGATGGCCAATTCGTTTTAAACAAAGAGTTCGCAACACAGCATAGGCAACGTGGGGGGTGGGGCTGGTGAACGGTCTGGTCAATGTTTGTAAACACCATCCCCAGCATGTGTAATCAAACCAAAAGAGAAAATGCAGATATCAGTCTCTCTCTCGACTCGCTGGTATCTCGAGCTGAGCGCTCATTGGTGTTCATACTGCTCACAAGCTGGGCGGCTGTGTATATCTAGTGTATTCATACTGAACCCCTCCTCACTGTTTATTCATAATTCAACCATTTAAACCTTCCTTTTATCCCGTCAAGAGGTTGAAAAAGATTGAGCCTTATGTTTCCAATTGGTTCCCAAATCTAAACATTGGCCAGTGGCATAAGATCAGGAGCCGGGTAAATGAGAGATTGAGGAGCCCCCGAAAAACAGATCCCGAAATAGCTCGTCCTCGTTTCCGCAGCAGATAGGCCTACAGTATGGTGTCTGTTATGTCAGTTATTTTAAATAAAACGGTGAACACTGAACTTGAAAATTGTTTCCTCTTTTTATTTTATTTATTATATTCGGGACGGGGAGACGTGGGGAGACGTCTGTGATTAAAAATTCATTCGCAGAAATGTAAAGTGATCTAACTAAGTTCTATTCATTCTTGACGGGAAGAGCAGTGTAAATGGGTGGCCATATGCATTTGAAAAGCAATATAAATCACAGAGTTATTATACAATAGGCTATAAAAGCACCATCGATAACCATTACCTTTCTCCAATTCAAACTTTGGACGGGAAAAAAGGAAGGTGTAAATGTTTGGGCTGGAAATGTTCACATCAGGCACCTTCAAGTTAAACAATACTAGCCTACAGTAAACAATTAACACAGTCAATTATGTGGATTAAACCACATTTATTTCGTTAAAAAGAAACAAAATATGATTTTGTTTGAATGATTAAATGTAGGTTGAATTGCCCTAATGTGGGACATTTTTGAATTTCATACTTTGGGAATATGTTGCGATATGAAGCCGATACAATTAATCAAAATCCAGTACCATTCTGAAATCCCCAGTAATATTAGACACTAATAATACAGTAAACTATTAACACTGTACATATTATTGTTTGCCCGTGGGATTAGGATGATCGGTAGTGAGAGCCGTGCTGCATTTTCCTCCGGTCGGATGTGATATAAAAACAAAGCGATTATTTTTGATGTTGTAAACTCACGTGGATTACATTTAGTGCATTCATTTCAACTCGCAAACATTATGATACATTAAATGATCGTGAGGATGATGATTGAAAATCGTTTGTTTGAGCCGGGCTGCATTTCCTGATCTAAAAACATAGCGATGGTTTTGTACTTACGCCAACGTGAATTAAACAACATTATTTTGTTAAATAAAAACATGGTGATGTTTAGTAAATTATTAATTAAAAGAAGTTAAAAAAATTGCCGCCTAAAATCTATATTGTTTGCCACATTTGGTCATTTAGCAACTGTGACCTTGGAAAATAAATAGACTGTTTCATGGAATTTATGGAAACTTTCGTATCGGACTTTAATTCATTAGACAAGCTAAAGTGTGTGTTATTAATGTTAAAAAAAGTGGCCCCTCAATGGCTCTAATGGCGCATTTCCACTGCAGCGGGTAGCCCCGTGTAAGCGTCCTTAATCGTCCTCAAGCGGCCAGGCCAGTTTTTGGTGGCCTTTCCATATAGCGCAGCACCGGCTAGCGGGTACTTTTTCCCTCTTTTTCCGGCCCCATTAAATCGTGGTTCTATCAGGCCAGGGCCAGGGCCAGGGCTGAACTAGTGACGTCAACACTCTCGACTGCTGATTGGTCAGAGAGAATCATCACAAGATCGCGCGCGAGATCATCCCTAGCGTCGCATATATATCTAGAAGCAAGCTTGCAGCATTTTTATACACAGCATTTTTGTAAACGGAGGAGCTACAAAAATGGCAACGTCAAATGAAAGCACACACCGTGGTCGATCACTTCCATCCTCCATTGTTGTGTGTGTTTTGTGAGTTGTGTCGCATTGAAGATGACGCCACTGCAGTTTTACCCAGCGTCGCTCCGCCTAAAAAGCCTGCCAAAAAGCCGATTGCCCCGCCTACACTGCGTTGCTACCCCAGGTCCTGAACTGCAATGGAAATACGCCACGGCCTCGGATGGCCAGCGAGGCAGCCCGAGGCCTGAGCGAGGCAGCCCGAGGCCTGAGCGAGGACGCTTAAACGGGGCTACCCCGCTGCAGTGGAAATGTGCCATAAACGTTGGCCTAGCTTTTTCAATTTAGTTCAAAAATAGTTTACCCTTCCAGCGGAAACCTTGTTATTCAAGGTGGTTTATGTGCATTTGGAACAGTAAATATAGTAAAACTATGAAAAGTAACTGATATATACTCAAGAAACCTTGAAGTGTTATATTTGAGAATGGCATTTGGTGTTGTGTAATTGTATTAGTTCCTCGCTTTGGTAATTCAACCCCTGCTATCAATATTGAGTATATCTTTCAAATGATGGCACACATGAAATTGTCACACATTTTCACATAAGTAGTGTCATATCACAAGAGTTGCAATGAGTGCATCACAGTTAATTAGAAATGGAAAAGAAAGCGAAGTGTTGCCCAAGTGGTGTCTCTTCAAATTGGCATTGCTATCTCTCTCACTCACTCACTCACTCACTCACTCACTCACTCACTCACTCACTCACTCACTCACTCACTCACTCACTCACTCACTCACTCACTCACTCACTCACTCACTCACTCACTCACTCACTCACTCACTCACACACACACACACACACACACACACACACACACACACACACACACACACACACACACACACACACACACACACACACACACACACACACACACACACACACACACACACACACACACACACACACACACACACACACACACACACACACACACACACACACAGTGTCAGTGTCTGCTTTGGTCAAACTTCAGTCACATTCACTTTTTTTGCTGCTGCAGTCCTTTCCACCTAGCTGGAAGACCATCCATCAATTCACCCACTGCTAGTTGTAATTGATTGCTAATACTTTCACCAGTATCTGTCCCAACACATTGAGCATTCTAATTTTGAAAACCTACACCTTGATAACCAACACAAAATGTAATAGGGTGTTAGGAGGTCCTAGTGAGGGTTCTAGAATAATTTTATGGGGTGGGACTTGATGGGGCCAGTTATTTTAAGACAGAGGCAAATTCAGTTTACTGCTAGCTTTTTGACGCGCAACCAATCAGACGAAAGTATGTCGCGACACAAGCTAGCAGGGTTGTAACCATAGAAACAAAACTTAACTAGATGTTTTCAACACAAGGCTCGGCGCCCAACTTCAAGTCATGTGAATGCAGCTTTAGCTTTACGTTTCCTTAACAGTATTTGTTTAAGTATATTAGTTAAAATTTCATTGAATTACATTATCCAAAAATAAAATACATTCCTGTTAACTTCGGCTGTTTCTGCTTTTCACAACTGTCAATGAGGCATAGTGTAAACCTTTCAGAACCAATGCATTTGTTATCGTAATTTAGAAAAACCAGTACAAAGTTATCTACTGTACTCGCTGTGCATTAACCCAGCTGTCCCATGTGGATCCATTGATAAACAGCATCAGTCATTCTATGCTGTATATGTTTTCACAAAATAATGTTCACAAAAGTACATCCCTTGGGTAAACTCAAGGATTTTACCCAGGATTACAGTTCTTGATGCCTAGTTTTCCTTTCCTCTACAACAGGGGTATTCAACTAAAATTCAACGAGGTCCAGTTAGAGAAAATCTCCCCATGCAAAGGTCCGGAACATCAAAATGTCTAAATTGCTTTATGAATTAGTGTGATATATATTGAAGTAGCCTGTAGCTGTATCAACGTCTGCATGCAATCAACAACTGACTGTCAATCAAATAAAGAAAGTGCAATTCATAAACAACACTATTTATTGTCAATTAACATTGAACTATACAGATATACAGTAAAATACTGTGGATATGTGTAATGTTGCTCTCTGGCTGAATTTAAAAATAAAATAAATAAAATAGCTTTTGAAAATGTGTGCATCTTAAAAGTGCTTAATTTTAGATAAATAAAATAAAGTGTAGCAGCAGCTTGAGTTTCCCTTGTTAACCGTTTCACATCATGACTTAAAAGTTTCAGACGATTATAGAACAATATCAATCTTTACACATAACAATTGAACAGTTTTAAAGTTTATCTTTCTTTCCCTCTTATATCGCAGTCCCTCACTCACTTTTTTTTAACTCAGTGCGAGAATTGAGCTCGAGCTTGTCTTGCCAGGAGTTTAAATCTGGGCTGAAATGGTGTCAGGGCCATTCTCATACACACATGCAGGTGCTGTGCAAGCATTGGTTAGCGTTGGTTAGCCTGCGCTGGAACAATATTTATTTTTTGTGACCTCAGTTCTGACTGGAGAGGGAATGTTTGGTCAAACACTTTGTGTTTTGTCTCATAGTGGCGTTTTGGCACTTTTAATGAGCGCTACGGTCTCTGAACAAATGAGACACACTGGTTCTGTGCTCCCAGTGGGCAGGATGAACATGAATGAGTCCGTCCACTCAGGGTTAAAAGATCTGTTCTCACTGTCCACTTTCCTCGTCTTGGAGAGCGCCAGTGTAATTATTTGTCTCTCCCTGTCTGCCGCTAACACGCCTGTTCACTCTCCTCTCCGCTTCTCTCCCTGTATCGCTAATTATTCTCTTCACTTACTTTCCTCTCCGCTTCTCTCTGCTGCACTCTCATCTCTTCTTCTGTGTTTCTCTCCCTGTATCGCTCACTCGTCTCTTTCGCCCCTGTCAACGGCGGTTAAAATAGAATGGCCCCGTCAACATTGAAATCCCCTATTAATGTATTGATTATAGATCCGGGTCCGTATATGTTGGCGTCTGGGTCCGGATCTGGCCCGCGGCCCGCCTGTTGCCGACCCCTGCTCTACAACACGTCCACCAGAAAAAAACACCCCAGTCAAAATAAATTTGTAGCACTATGTTTTTGTCTGTGAAGGAAAGAACAACTTCCCTGTGATCCGTGACTTTTTGGACATATCCGTATGTTGGTGGCTTAAGGCTCTTTTCCGTGTGGGTTGACGGAGATTGAACGCTAGATAAATGGAACTCTGTACCTGTCTGTCTAGCTGCCTTTCTGGTCATCCTATACAACCCTGTCTCCTAAAAATTACGTTCACACAGAACTAAACTGCATTCTCAATTACGTTTAGCTAGAAACGTATTTTCTCCCACATTACGTTCATTATGAACGTATCTCAAATACGTTTAGTTTCTAAATATCTTCTAGAACAGTGCTTCTCAAAGTGTGGTCCGTGAGCTCCCCCTAGTGGTCCGTGAGTATATTGGTAAAATTTCACATTTGAAATAAATAAATGTAAGTTTTCCGCACTCACGCGGGAATATCTCCGCAATGGAGCGGGGTTACATTTCACTTTCAATTGCATGATATAGCCCAGCGCAACACCTTCATCACACATGTTGCCACTTGTTTGTAGCATTTTCAGGCGATTTGTAATCTGTTCAAGAAAAACGATGTGTTTTTTTATATGTGTCGAGTTAGGTGGTCTGTGAGTGTTTTTTTATTGATTAAGTGGTCGTTGGTATGAAAAAGTTTGAGAAACACTGTTCTAGAAACATATTTTCTCCCACGTTACGTTTCTTATGAACGTATCTTAAATACGTTTATTTTCTACATATCTTTGCCATTTATTGTCTTGCTTATGATAATGATAATAGTCATTTATAAATATCATTTTAGAGCACACATTTGAAATCAGTAGGCGAGGCTGTAATTTCGCCAGCTGTTATTCTCATGAGTGAGGCAGAAAATAATAGTTTTAACATGCCAAAAAGCTGCTGTGTCGTTTATTGCACCTCAAACATAAAAAAAAATCCAGAGTTACGTGTTTCTGTACTTCCTCGAAGAAGAAAGGACAGTAACAGAAGATCTCTGTGACGCCAGATGTGGTGTTGTTAATGCGATATGATATCCGGAAAAAAATTCAGTTTAGGATGGTCGAAGACACTACACTACCCATAAACCCCAGCTATCGTTTGGGATTACAGTCCCGTTGACAAACCCAGTGATTAATCTTCAAGCTCTGGGATTTGGATGTTGGAGTGGCAGTGCGCCAAGGTTACACCGAGCATCAAGCTCTTTGAAATGGAACGAAACCAGGCAGACTATTCAAAACTGGACTCGAACGCCCCCCCAGAACTACACATGCTGGCTATTGTGTTTCGCAACATGTTCTCTATGGCACGTCTCTAGACGTTTTCGTTTTCCCAAAATTAGAAGTTGACAGTATTAAAGTGTACTAAATGGATGAAAATCGCTTGTATCCATAATAGGCAGCATTAATATATACCCACATGACAGCTCATTGTTACTTTGTAATTCTACTCCACTACAATTCAGAGGTTAACCTGGTATTTTTACTCCACTACATTTATTTTAGTTACTTTGCAGATTCTGAGTAATGATGTGAAATATAAACAACCCTTAAATCAGACTTTAGTTACACCTGAGTAAAATTCAGGGAAGGTGATTGTCAAGTGCCAACAATCAGGAGAGATATTTGATAGTTGGTGCTTGAGAAGACTAAACATTTATCGGCAGATCTCTATCAAGTATATTAATTACTCGTTATTCTCTACTAATAGTTAATTAAAAACTGTATATAATTGCTATTTCGCACATCCCTTTCAAGATTTTCTAAGGTTTATTGACATATCATATACACAACTACGGTGTAGTTATGCAATGAAGGAAAAACTTGGGTCGCAGGTTCCTCAACAGTGCATTACAAGACATCTACCAATATGTGTGTATAGCTCCGTCATTCTGCACATTTCTTATACTATCTACATACATAAGAATATAATTAATGTGTATAATATCAGTTAAAATAAGTGCTTCAACATAGTTAACATTGCAGGAAAGCAGTATTAGACGTTAACTACTTTGTCAGGCCTGTAGATAGATGTGACGATTCTTGTGTTGTGTCACTTTTTTTTTGTTTTGTGCCTCTGGTAGTGGGTGTTTTGCTTTTCTCCTTGTCATGTTTTCCTCCCTGTGTATTGTCTTGTCTTTTTTCCCTGTGTATTGTCTGGTCTTTGTTCCCTGTGTTTTCCTGTCTGTCGTTAGTTTCCCTGGTGTGTCTAATTTCCTGATTGTTTTCACCTGTCACCCCTTCTGTGTCTCCTGTGCTAATCAGCGTAAGTCCCGCCCCTGATTATTCCCACCTGTGTCTTTTTACCCTGTGTTTAAATTCCCCTGTCTCCCAGTGTTCAGTGTCAGTTCGTTTTTGTCTCTTGTCTTGTTCAGGTGTATGTGTTTGGTCTATTGCCACAGTCAGGTCTATGCTCTTTTTGTGCTATTGAAAAGTTTTGTTCCTCACCACGTGAGCGATTTTCATTTTGTTCTTATTTCTTTTGTCATCTCAACCTGAGATTCAATAGTGACTCATTGTTCATTTTGCCTGCTTTTGGAAAAAATAAAGTATCTTTCCAATACTTTACCTCTGTCTTACGGGTCGTGCAATTGGGTCCTATCTCCTAAGTGCCTGAGTTCGTAACAGAACGAACTGACCATATATGGACCCAGCGGATTTGGAAGATTTTGAGTTAGATCTGTTCGATCCAGATTTTTCTCTTCAATGTTATTTTGCCGAGTGGAGTGGAACCTCGTCAAGAAGGGACAAAGAAACTATCCTCAGAAAGGCACAAATGGAGGTAGCCAGCATGCCATGGTTGAGAAGCTCGTTGCCTGAATGGCTCATAGTTTTCTCACGCAGCCCTGAGTGCCAGTCTTCATTTTCTGACCCTTTTTTGGGATCTCGCCTGGCGTTTGGAGGTCCACGGAGCCTGCAAAAGACCTCAAAGAAACGCATGGTCAGGAAGCCAGCTCGTAATCTTGTTCCGGCTCCAGAACCGGCCCACAAGGCCATGGATCCGTGCACCAGTACCGGCCCACGCAGCTTTGCTTTCGTGCTCCATTACCTGGTTTACACAGCCAGGGTCCAGGCTTCTGCTCCGTGCCCAACAGCCATGGTCCTTGCTCCAGGACCGGCCCCAGCAGCCATGGTTCCGTGCTCCAGTACCATCCCATACAGCAATGGTTCCGTATTCCCGGTTCCTTGCCCAGAAGCCATGGTTCCGGCTCCAGTGCCGGTCCTAGCAGCCATGGTCCCTGCTCCAGAACCGGCCCATACAGTCGTGGTTCCGGCTCCACTTCCAGCCATGATTCCGGCTCAAGTAAAGGTCCCATCAGCCATGGTCCCGACCCCAGCACCTCGTCTCCTGTTGGCTCTCAAGCCGACGCCAGCTCCCCGAGTCCTGTCGGCATACCGGCCGACTCCAGCACCTCGTCTCCTGCTGGCTCTCCAGCCGACGCCAGCTCCCCGAGTCCTGTCGGCGTACCGACCGTCTCAAGTCACCTCTCCAGTTCCTTCTCAAGTCCCTGCTCGAGTTCCCTCTCAAGTCTTCTTACAAGTCAACTCTCAAGTTCCTTCTCGAGTCACCTCTCGAGTCCCTTCTCGAGTTCCCTCTCTAGTCCCCTCTCAAGTCACCCTTCCAGTTCCCTCTCGAGTCTTCTCTCCAGTTCCCTCTCAAGTCTCCTCTCGAGTTCCCTCTCAAGCCCTCTCTCAAGTCCCCTCTCGAGCCACCTCTCGAGTTCCCTCTCAAGCCACCTCTCAGTTTCCCCCTCGAGTCTCCTCTCAAGTCACCTCTCGAGTCTCCTCTCGAGTCACCTCTCAAGTCACCTCTCGAGTCTCCTCTCGAGTTCCCTCTCGAGTCACCCCTCGAGAGCCCCCTAAAGTCACCTCTCGAGAGCCCCCTCAAGTCACCTCTCGAGAGCCCTTTCAAGTCACCTCTCAAGTTCCCTCTCGAGGCTCCTCTTTAGTTCCCTCTCAAGTCCCTACCCAATGTCCTGGTCCGTTGGAGGTTCCGCTGGGGGTTCTGCCAACCCTATTTCCTGTGCCGTTGGAGGCCCCAACGACTACTGTTCTGCCGGGGGTCCTGCCAACCCTATGTCCTGTGCCGTTGGAGGCCCCGCCGACTACTATTCTGCCGGGGGTCCTGCCAATCCCATGTTCTGTGCCATTGGAGATCCCGCCGACTGCTCTTCTGCCGGGGGTCCTGCCAACCCTATGTCCTGTTCCGTCCAGGGTCTCGTGTACACCTGACCCGCCAGATATTCTACCAGCCCCTGCCCGGTCTCCTGAGTTCCCCAGCCGAGGACTTCACAATGAACTCTGCCTTGCCCCCGGGCCGTCCGCCCGTGGGCTCCATTATGAACTCTGCCTTGCCCCTGGGCTGTCCGCCCGAGAGCTCCATCATGAACTCTGCCTGTCCCCTGGGTCGTCCGCCTGTGACACCCATCATGGACTGTGCTTTGCCTCTGGGTTGTCGTCCCGGACCCCCTCCACCCACCCTTTTTGGATTTTTTTTATGTGATTCTTGTGTTGTGTCACGTTTTTAGTTTTGTGTGTCTGCTAGTGGGTATTTTGCTTTTCTCCTTGTCATGTTTTCCTCCCTGTGTATTGTCTGGTCTGTCGTTAGTTTCCCTGGTGTGTCTAATTTCCTGATTGTTTTCACCTGTCACCCCTTCTGTGTCTCCTGTGCTAATCAGTGTCAGTTCGTTTTTGTCTCTTGTCTTGTTCAGGTCTATGCGTTTGGTCTCTTGCCACAGTCAGGTCTATTGAAAAGTTTTGTTCCTCACCACGTGAGCGATTTTCATTTTGTTCTTATTTCTTTTGTCATCTCAACCTGAGATTCAATAGTGACTTTTTTGTTCATCTTGTCTGCTTTTGGAATAAATAAAGTATCTTTCCAATACTTTACCTCTGTCTTCCGGGTCGTGCAATTGGGTCCTAAGTGCCTGAGTTCGTAACTATAGATACCCCCAAAGCTTTTTTCTTATTTGAAAGAAGACCTTAACCTAAAGTATTCTTTAATGTTTAAATAAAGGTTAATTAGTTTGTCTGTTTTGCACATCCTCATATTAATATCTTTGTACATCCAGCACTGAACTGTTTTATTGTAGAGATCACTTGCAATATCTTCTTGATTTCTATCATTGACCTTCTACTTTCCCCCTGTGAAAGTATGTACTCAATATTTTTTTCATTAAATAACATTCAACAAAAGAAATTCAATAACGTGCTTTAACCACTTGGCGGTACACACAGCATACTAATAATAACTTTGTATTATTAGTGTAGGACACTTATGTATGTATAACATCTGAAGATGTGTAGTTTTATTCATGTTTTAACATAATTTTACAGGATATTGCTATACTATTTCTCATGTTTTACTTCTACACATTAATATCTGATTTGTAAAACATCACGGACAGAAAGGTATATCTGTCATTTAATGGTAAGCCATTGAAATTGGGATTCCATAGATGCGTCTCCCATCACCCAAATCCCCTGACTATTCTCTCAACTCAGTATTTACATTCTTATATTCAAAGAAAATCAACAATATCTTTAAAAACTACAAGTCCTTTTCTATCAGCTGTGCATCGTTATGGTGTGAATATAACCTATCTACCAATTGGATCAAATATAAAAGTCAGCCAAATTACTATTGATACTGAAAGGAGATGCAAGATGTTTAATTTTTGATATATTTATGATCCACGTCACATATTCAGTTTTGGCGGCAGTTCTCCCGTTTGTCCAGAAGTCTTCTCATCAGGGCTCTATAAATAAAGAACTACGGCAGATGTGTAATATTTAATGCAGCCGAACCGTGTATTACAATGCAGTTATGTGAGGACTTCCAAAGAGAAAAGCAAGAACACTCGGAATAAAGGATTTTTTTTTTTTTAAATGTTTTCAGATATATTGCATTAACATCATATCCCAACATGCATTGCGGCTAAAACATCCAATCAACGAGCTTCAAGCCGAGGATCTTGGCCAATCAGTTCAGTGGGTTTGTGGTGTGTATCGCTCAAAATGTCCCTTATAGAGCTCCTGCGGATGATGTCACATATGCTGGTCACGTGACGAGAAACGAAGGGGGCAGCCATTTTGGCAGTAATCGCGTCAGTAAATTCATTGGCAGGCACTGGCAGACTGTCGAGGATGGTGGATAACTGCTGTGCACCAGGTTGCACAAATAGGCGTGGGAAGAAGAAAGGTGTATCTTATTATCGCATTCCAAAAGACGCGGAGAGGAGGGAAAAGTGGATCGCAGCGATTAAAAGAGCCAGGAGCCGTCTGAACAAGACTGAAAGATGGGAACCCCCGGCCGTTTGCTTTCGCTTATGCAGTGATCACTTCATATCAGGTGGGTGAAGGAATACAGTACAATGCTACAAAAAGTTTCTGGTCAGTTTAATTTTTACCGAAGTAGAATCTAGCACCCAGTTATTATAGCTAACGGACTCTGTGATGTCCCTTTTTAACTCAACAAGTGTGGCTCTGGTGCAGCCTAGCCAGTTAGCTTGTAGCAAGCTAGTGGTAAACAAACCCGTGTTGAAAATATTCCTCGGGACTCGGGGAGAGCAGCTCTCCCCGAGTCCCGCTGTGCAGTTGCAGTGGGCTCCCAGCACAACACCGTCGTTCCTGACCACCACCCATGGCTTTAGTTGACTTTCATTAAGCCTTTGGGAGTGATTAACCTATATATGAAATTCAAAAATAGATAAATAAAGGTTAAAAACGCCAGCCACTTTGGTTGAGTACGTTCAAAAATACAAACTAGTTTCAGACGCACTGCAGTAGCTATCCAAGCTAATAAACAAACATGCTAACGTGACACTGCCGTAGCTAGACAAGCTAATAAACAAACAATGCTAACGTGACACTGCCTATCAAACTGGAATAATTTAATACTTACCCTTGCAGTGATGATGCCGAAGTTTTTGGATGTAAGACTCCACAGTTGAATGTTGTTTACGAAGCCGGACTGACACCATTTGTAAGCCTCCAAGCTTTTGTAAGCTCTGAGGGAGTCTCCTGAGTACACTGATGGAAAGCTTACAAGATAGCTGTGGATGTCCGCGTAGCGCAAGTCGGGTACATCGTCTTCAGAGCAGGAGGTTATGCTCTTGAAAAGCACACCGGGTGCATTATATGGGTTGCTTATATTTAATCTTTCTAATTTTGTACTATAAAGCCGAATTTCACTTGAATTAAAATGAGATGTATACTCGCACGGTAGGAAAACGATGGCGCCGGTCGTCATGTTTACTGCCAAAATGGTGGCTGATAACCAAAAGTCACGTGACCGCAGGAGCTCTATAGGCCTACGTCTGTTTCCGGTGACTTTATTTACGGCTAAAAAGAATGCTAAAAAGCCCAAGATTATAGAATTAAACGAATAAATAAAAACAAGGATAATTGCGTGTTATTGTTGAGTAAATAAAAGTGTGTTATTTAGAAAAGAATAACAAATTAGAAGGAAAAATATATTTAAAAAAATACAGATTTCAGTATTTTGAGTCTCTAAGCCCCATTTTTTTCCTCACAGACGCCAAAAAAAGTCCGACATTATACGATTTAAAATAAAAACAAATAAATAAAAAGATAAAACACTGGCATGTAATTTACGTTAGAATAAATAGAATGGTTTTGAATAATAGATGAGAGTAAAATCTACGTCACTTTACAGCCCCGCCCACTTTTGGGGAAATCAACCCATTTGAACGGCGATCAAGCCTGAAGCCACAGAGATCTTCTTTTACTGTCCCCCGTTGACATTCGCGATACAGAGGGCTTCATACTCCACGAAAAGTGATTTCCACTGTACGTAATAGTATTTGGTTATGGTATATTATGTATATACATCAAAGGCACAATGCACCCCCCAGAGACACACATGTATTGAGTGTGATATTTTGCATAGGTCATGTGAAATCATCTTTATATACTAGAAAACTGTAGGAGCGGCAACTTGTTTTGAAATTGAATTTTTAATATCCGATAATAAAGTTGATCTGTTTTCTTTATTCTTCTCTCTTCCTAGCTCCATCCATCACCATTCTCTGTTCCTGCAGGTCCTGCTTGCTAATCAATGCTCATATGTTTTTACACAATTACAAATAAAGTCAATGTATTGTATGACATGAAGTTGTGCTTCATTCTGAGTCAATAATAAATTCATTCTGCCTTCAACTGCAAAATTATTGTGGACTGCACCAACATCCATGTAGCTGCCCCCCAGTAAGATGAACCAAGCAAAGTTGACACTCAACATACAGCTGTGCTCTTAAGTTTACATGAAGAATTTGTGAAATATTGGTAATAACAGGTTTAAATTATTATTAGTAATTAATTATATCATTTTCTCATTGTAGACGAGCAGACAGGGAGCCAGATGAGAAAAGCAGAATATGCAGCTGCCATTTTCCACATGGAAAAGAGAAAGGGCCAAGTGTAATTGAGTGGACAAAAGAGAAATCCCAAATACGAAAAATAAAAGTATACAATTTACAGATATGTATACAAATATATATATATCCTATATACACCATCATGTATAATGATGGTGTATGATGTAGAAGGAAGTGTGGTAGATAACAAGTAAATATAGAGTTATATAAAGATCCATGTTACAGCAAAAGATGGAATAATTAAGAAGCACGCAGTATAATAATAATTACATGCAACAATTAAATAACTGCTCAGCATCTCCACCACAATCCCAATCTGCTGTGTCCTGTTTTCCTCCCCTCTGCATAACACCCCATCACACATACGAAACACAACGCAGAGTCCGAGGGTGTTAAGAGTATGTTTATTTAAATGTCCTCCTCTCTACTGGCCAACACAGGGAGCATATGCTGGGTGTAGAATTGTTCCAGGAGGAGGAGATTTCCATGCCATGCAGGGTCTTTGGGGATGGGGATGATGATCACCTCCTTCGTGGTCCACAGTAGCAGAGACTCCGGTCTGTGATGTGCAGCTGTTATATAATATACAATACATTTTTGAAAAATATTTGATCAACGAAAAAGGATTTGGTCAGGATCTAGAGTCAGTGTGTAGTTTATTAATTAATCAATGCTCTCTACATTAGGAAAACACACACAGCTGTGCCTAGATAACTAAACAAATTGACAAGATAACCAAAATCCTTGAATCTACACACATCAAATAAACTCAAATGACACAAAGAGATGTAAAAAGGAGATCACACATATAGTCGATATAAAACTGGCCGCTTCAATCTGAAGAGCTACTAAAACAAAACAGTGTATCTTGTTCTTGTGAACACTAATGTTATCCACAGCATACACAGAGACCACGAAGTTCTTAAGGAGAAAACTAGTTGCTAAAACGAATCACGTTAGTGTACCTTGTCAGCTAATGTTAGCTAGCTGACATTAACGTTAAACATTGCACTCATATTACTCACTGAAACCTTGAAGCCGGTCCCGCATGCTGGCTCTTACAGAACCGACTAACTCCCCTTTCGTGTATGTACAGCTCTCAACATGCCCAGTAGTGATTTTCACCTCGTTTGATACTTTTTCGCCTCATTCTGAAAGAAACAGGTGAAATTTGCTAACGTGACGGCCATCTTTGTGATGGTGACGCGTATTGTGCGAGACCAGAGACCTGTAGTTCACTGAGCGGTTTCACACAAAAAAATGTGTAACTTCACAGTTTTACGACACATTTTTATTTTTTTGACTTGCAAAATGTTCTTTTAATTTCACAAACATCATATGTGTCATTCGTGGCACAATTCAAACGGGATCGAAAGATGACTTTTCTCTCTCCATTGACTTCAATGTATAATTTTCCGCCTCCGGTGTCCCATGGGTCGGAAGTAGATGGGCGGGACTTCGCCTCTCTATAGGCGTTGACTGAAACGTGGCAGAGAAGCTACAGTGGATGGACTTTGATAGCAGGAGATAGAGGGAAGGCTGCAGTGACTGATGGATAGAGCCAATACGGATGTATCTCCACTCTCCAGGTTGATAGAATGATTGAAAAACAGCATGGGAGACAGGAAGAGATGTGGATTGATGGGGAATGATCGATGGATGGGGGCTCCGAGCAGAACACTCTTAAGCTGAGAACAAATAGTCATGAAGAAGTCTGATAGCCAGAACACTTTGTCTCTTTCTCAATCAGATCTCCCCTTAAATGAACAGTTCTCTACCTCATTTATAACCTCTCTCCGTAGCAGACAACAATCTCAATTTTTGAATAACTAGAACGAGCTCCCACATGTGGAATGCACCAATCATTCTCAAATTAATTTGACAGCATACTGTAATGGCTGTCAAAATGAGGGTGTATTGGCGAAAAATAGATTATTCCTTGTGGTGTTTTTGGTTTTTATTTGATGTCTCCCTGGAGGGGTTTTCAAGCAAACTGCCATGCATTGACTTGACTTGAAAAAGTCAGTGTGAGAACAGACAAGCTGAGACGTTCATAAGCTACGTGTTCGGCATCAGCTGCTGCTGGAGCTCGAGTTACGCCTGCAACAATTAGGATAACCAAATCAGTCAACCAATGTATTGTCAAGGGAAGATAGATCCGCGCTAATGTGTTGTTATGCTCCGGTAGATGAGCTGTCTTTCAGTGTCACAACATAGAAGTTAATTTCACATCTGTTTCCCCACCCAATCGGGTTATGAGACAGCAGATGATCAAAGCATCACTCAACACATAATGAGAAGTTATTTTAGTTGGACACATGTACATTAGGTGAGTTTGTTGACTGAGTCTGGTAGAGCTGAAGCTGCCACTTGCAGACAATGCACAACCTAGCTTATCAAGGCAATAAACTATTTTTTACTGAGATGAATTGGGCTTTTAAACTGTTGTTTTGTTGTGTGTGCATACATTTACAGAATCTTGCAACACTTGGAGACTCCAGGAGTTTCCAATTGAACTGAACTGAATGGTAGCTACAACACTGCAAAAAATGAATTTTAAGAAAGTAAAAAAAACTTTCTTATTTTTCATCTAAAAAGTCAAATTATCTTGTTAAGAATGTTTTGCTTAAGAAAAGTATTCTTACTTTGAGAAAATATATTGTTGGTTTGCATAAATTCCCGGCATGGAATAGATTTATTTTTTCTTATTTTAGGAAGTAAACCAACTTCTCAATTTAAGAACCTGATGAAATTACACCAATTTTACATTTCATATATATTTATTCATTGTCGAGAGCTGTCTATTCACTTTTCACATTGCTATTGAGACAACTGTGGTGTGGTATACACAACACACGCACACTCACCAAAAATTCAAGTAGAAGTATTGCACGGCACTCATTGATCAAAATTGAAAACAGTTTAAAATGACCACGCAATGTTGTTAAATGTGTTCATGTTTGAATACAAAAAAGTCTAAATATAAGAATGTTTCTGCTGTCTTAATTTAAGACAAATGCAATTAAATAGAGGTGTGTGGCGCAGTGGTAGTGTGTTGGTGTTCGGATCAGGGGAGCACAGGTTCAAACCCCCACTGTAGTCAGCATGTCGTTGTGTTCCTGAGACATTTCACCCCACTCCTGTGGGGATTGTCCACAGTATTGAGGATGTAAGTCACTTTGGATATAATGTCATGAAATGTAATATATTATGCCATTAAATAATGTAATTCTTATTGTAAGCTTTATTTGCTGATTTTTTAACTTAATTTAATATTTACATTATAAGTTTAAGAAAAGTCACTAATATATTGTGTAAATTAAAGCCAATGATTTGTATTGTAAGCTTTCTTTGCTAATTATAAAACTTAATTTTAAGGTCCCATGTCATGGCCAATTCTACTGATCATAATTCTATTGTTGAGGTCTACTAGAATAGATTTGCATTGTTCAATGTTCCCAACTCACATTGGTTTCTCATATAGCATCTCTGTATAGTATGTGTATTCACTCTGTCCTTCACGGCTTGTTGGAGCTCGTGCCTCCCCCTCCCCCCTCCCTATGAGCCCACTGTGCTCTGATTGGTCAACTCGCCCACTCTGTTCTGATGAGTCCACCACCGTTACAGCGGAACATCAGTGATTATGTTACAATGGCGTTTGTTAGCAACCAGAAAATGACACCAAGGACAAACAGAAGAGAATGCTGCGTGGGGTCTGGGTGCTGTCACGAACTTGGAAACCCAAGGTAAGGGACTCAAATGCACGACCCCGGAGACAGAGGTAAAGTATGAGTAAAATACTTTATTCCAAATAGGTTTGCAAAAAATGTTCAACACTCTTAACGAGGTGAAATAAAGGCTAAAAAAAGACACAAAGAAAATAGCTCACTAAGTGAGGAACAAAACTTACAAAGTAATAAAGGAGCATGAATCAGGCTTGAGACAAGATAAGTGATAGCTGGTACCCAGACTCCAGGCATGGAGACAGGACAAGACTAACTGACACAAGACAAGGGAAGGCTGGGGAATTTAAACAAAAGGTAACTGGCACAGTCAATCAATGCTTATTTATATAGCCCAATATCACAAATGTTACATTTGTCTCAGTGGACTTCACAGTTTGTACAGAATATCAGTATGACAATACGACAGCAAGGAAAAACTTCCAGAGAAAACACACAGTTTAAAGGGGAAAATGGGAGAAACCTCAGGGAGCGCAACTGAGGAGGGATCCCTCTCCCAGGACGGACAGACGTGCAATAGATGCCGTGTGTAAATCGAAGAGATAATACATTTACAACATAGGCAGTCCAAATGTTTGGAAATGCATGTGTGTATAATAAGAAGATGAATCCACGAGGATGTCAACAATCCTGGGAGCCATCAGGGAAGTAGTATGATGAGAGTCAGGCGGGACCGCAGAGACAGGTTGAGCCACGACTCGAAGTCCAGGACTCAAATTTAGTACCCAGGATAGAGGATCCAGGACACAGGAACACAGCAACAGGATTAGCCTCGACTCAGGATCCCACAAAAAAGAGATTTGGGGGAAGCTGGGTTAATCGGAAAATGAGAGTACACAAATACAGACAGTGTTGGCCGGACGTTGCGGGGCTCGCTGCTGGAGCGGACAGTGTGAGCTGGATTACTGGTGTTGTTTCCTGGTTGCTGCGTGGGGTCTGCGAGACAGCGAGACACAGCGAAACTCAGCCTGAGCACACACACACACACACTTGTAGCCTGGCTGTGAGTTTGTGTGTGTGCTCAGGCTGAGTTCAGGGTGAGCTTCACTGTGCCTCGCTGTCTCAGGCTGAGTTCAGGCTGAGAAATCCGTGGAGCTGCGGCTGGGAAAAGATAAGGCTGAGTGAGTGTTTCTCCGCGATCCCAACTCGTCTATTACCAACGTTCAGTGAGTTCTATGCAAGTCAATGGGACTCCCTGATAGTTGAAAATCGATGCCAAAGGTCCCCCCACTGCGTTTGATAGGGACGCCAAGGGATCATTGTGTGTCAGGAGCTCCGCGTAGCCGTTACGTCACTTGGTACTCCGAAGAAAAAAATGGAAACAGAGAAATCTCCAACGAGGCGTTCTGGGGCAGCATAGACAGGTCTCTTCTGTGTTAGAGTTTTACTCGCTACAGGGTGTACTTTGAGGGTTTGTCACTCTGCAGACCGTTTACATGCAGAAAAACCTTCATAACACACAAGGGGACGGGTAATAACCTGAAAAGCATAACATGGGACCTTTAAGAAATGCATTCTTAGTCAACTCAACCAAAACACTCATTTTAAGTTACTGTATTCTTTCTTAAATAATTCAGGAATCATTGCTTGTAATAAGCAAAATGTTCTTTCATTTTTGTCTAGTTTCAAGGCCCATTACGGTCTTAGATTTTAATTATAGTTTTAAAATTCTAGCCAAGCTAATTTGACTCACCCCATTGGCAGATGTTTTTGCTTGATACAGGAAGATCTGACTTGATTCATGAATATTTTTGCTTGTTTTTGGAAGGGCTGTTTTTGCAGTGAAGTCGCCACCTATAGAAGCATAAAGGTCAGTTAATTAGTAATAGGGATTGTAACTTGACCTGTGAAAACAGTTCTATAATGTCTTCTTTGAGTCTACTGTAGGTGGACGTTATCATAATTCTGCCATCGTCAGTGTTATCTGGACATACGTACTACACTCAACACACTAAATACCAAGTAGAAACATGTATTGTGTTCAAGTGAAAACATAAAGTATGCCGGAAACGGTCTGTTTTATAAAACTATTGCTGTTGATGTACTGTACATTATTCTACAGAAGTCTGATCCAACTTGTTTTCTTGCCTGTGTTTATGACTGAAGAAACAGGAGAACATTTTTTTAAAGTTTTTTTACCTTGTGAAAGCAGGTGCAAAACAGGATCATTTTATAAGATACTTTCTTCCTGTGAAGAATTATTTAGTGGGAATGCTGTTAACAGCATTCCAACTAACTGTTCTTCTCCGGACAACATTTTTATTATTATTCCGCCGGGTTATTTTGGCCCTCTTCTCCTCCCGCATTGAACATCGCAGAAACTCCGTTCTAGCATCAAAACGTTCAGCTCGGTCGGGGATCGATTGCTATTACTTTTCTCATTCATAACTTTCATAATTCCAGAGATACATCCCATAATACATCCCATTTTTAACATTGAAATCAATGGAGGAAATCTTCAACTTCAACAAATCTTCATGGGACTTCAACTGCTAACTGTTCATTCATACTTTCTCTCAGAAACCTCATTCCAACTTTAAAACGTTACACATCTTTCTGACATTATTCGTGTAAAATAACCTTTAAATCTGATTCTTACTTTTAGAGATATTAAGCATTGTTCAGACCTTGTTTTAATGTGTTTTCTTCACATTTTAACATGAACTAAATTCACATTCATATCTTTTTTTAAAACTGCCATAATTCCCAAACCCTACATTCCTGAGACATAATTTATCATGACAAACGCAGGAAAACATCTCATAGCTTGAAAAATGACAAATGATTAAGCAAAAATAATTAAACAAAATGCTTTTTGAGGGCATGAAGTGACAAAAACGTTCAACATTCCTCCATTAAACCCCATTGTAATTTCAGGCAGATATTTCCTCACGGTAGCAGCCGCACACCTTTAGTTAAACTGCCAAATAGGCCACATTATTAATCCGAAACTACACAAAAATTACACTTCAGATACTCAACTTCCTTGACATGCTTCACGTTTTGAAATTTCACAGATATCTGTTACGGTTCTTCCACAAAACGTTCACATGTAAGAGGTTCATCTCTCATTCAGAACAATGAAGCCTTTGAAGTCTAGGCACCTCGTTAGCTCAACTATAAACATCTGTGCAATGGAACACGATGATGTCATCACTCCAACTGACATGTTCAGAGCAGCAGATTTCAGATAGCAGTGTGCAAACAGTCCAGCCGTGAAGACATCTACGGGATAGTTTTGAGATTTCTTCAAATGCCGTTGCCATGGCAACACAATGCTCGCGAAACACGGTTTTCTCATAACTTCAGTGAAAATACTCCAAACAGCCCAGAACTTCACAGGTTTGGTAACGATGAAGCCATCAACGCATCTAAGCGTAGTATGGGGTGTCATCAAATGCCGTTGCCATGGCGACAGATCATTCGCCATCAAGTTAATTCAGAAGTTTGCGGTTCGAATATTCTGCTGCTATTCCAAGTCTTTTCACTTTCTTTTCTTCTCTCATCACACATTCAAGCCCCCAGTGTTCATGTATCATTTCAATCTAAATTATTCACTTTTTTTCTTACACATTACATTTCAACATAGCAGTTTAGCGTCAGATTTTCAGCATAAAGCAATCCCACTAGCAATTTCTTCAGGAATTGCCTTCTCTAGTTTTATTTGCAGTTGCAATCGAAGATGTAGTTTGAATGCCTTAGCATGGGTAATTAATTGTGTCATTTCCTGAATGAGTTAATGCATATTCATTATACCACTCTACAGTTTACACTTAGTATGTGCTAATAGGACACAGCACAGTAGTGTGTTAAGCTAAATTCTAACGTGCTTAATTAGCAGGTAAAATATTTACCTTAGTGAACTTAGTTGATCATGCTAACGTTTACCAATAAAAGTTCAGCTCTAAATCGTTTTTTTGCAGTTATTTGGACATAATCCAAAGCGTTTCACACCTTTTTGCTCAAATCAATCACATTATATTTATTAATATATATATATATATATATATAAAAATATATATAGCCCAACATCACAAATACAAATTTGGCTCAGGGGGCTTTACGGTGTAGAACAAAAAACGACGCCCTCAGTCCAAAGAGTCTCACAGCAAATATGTAAAAACACCCAAAAACTCTATAATTAATGGGCAAACGGTTTAGAAAGCAACAGAGGCGGACCCTCTGCCCGGATGGACATAAGTGCATTTTGTGCATCAAGATGTTCTTTGTAATGATTAAAAAGATAATAAGTTCACCACACAGGCAATGCAATGTTAAAATTATCAGGTGAACGCATATGAAAAAGAGGGATCCAGGTGGATGTTAATAATCATCCAGGTGCCACTAAAAATGATAACGTGGGCGTCAGGCAGGACCACAGCCACAGGCATAGCTACGTCTCATGATCCAGAAGCAATCTTTAATACAGGAACCTGCAAGGTGAGGGACACAAAACCTCCAAGGATGATGCCCGGATGTCAAGTTAGCAACATGCATGTATGGGACATAAAGTAAGTCCATACAGATGAAGAGAGAGATAGCCACTTGATTAGGGACTGGTCCAAAGCAAGCCAGAGCCAGCCCTAACATACTGTACCTATTTACCACTCAGAACTGTTATTTTTTGTATTATCCAGCATTGTTCTACTAAGGATTAAAAATCAAGGTACTTACTTTCTGTACTCTGCTTTATTTTAATGCTAGTTTAATGCCATTTACTTAAATATTTTCTGCATCAAACCAACCACAGAAATGTGCTAACCTGTCAGGAATATTCATGCAGGAGCTGGGGCTGGGTGCAGAGGGGGAGTGAGCCTTACTTCACTGTGGGCTGTGAGCTTAACGGCACATCTTAAAATCTGTACAGCAAGTCATTACATGGCCTTGTACTCTAATAACCGACCAATTTGCTTCAACTTTACACTCAGATCCGTCGAGGCCAGGCTCTTAACTGTCGCTGTCATTTCCGACAATGTGAGCAGGTGGTAGGTCATTCCATTTTGTGGAAACAGTCTGCCTTGCCATGTTTAAGGTATTAGGAGCAGAGGAGTTTCTATTTTTAAAACTAAAAGGCAAAACCCATTTCCACACCGTGTCCTGTATCTGACCTACACACACATCAGGCCTATGCGTCATTATCATTAATGTCTCAGTGAGTGTGAGAGCTTAGCTATGCCATCTAACTGGTCATTAAAAAAACAACAGTGTGCATATGAGTAGGAGTGTATAGAGGGAAATAATAGAAATGAACAATAATAATACTCAATCATTAGCTTTGTTTATTCGAGATTAATTTCTGATGGTTTGGGTTTGCACCTGCATGTATGAGCTGGTGATCCAAAAAGCAGCAGGATTTGAAAATAATGAGCACATAATGGGATATAAAATTAGTTAAAATGCTGAATAGATGGAGCAGGAAAACAGATGGCCGAAATTGTCCTCTTGGCTGTCTACGGATTATTTAGCAATGCAATGACTCGAGGAAATTAAGCCAAGTGACTACGCTTGGAGTTTCACATTGATATTAACAGGCAAAAACTAATTACCAGTTATCTAATAATGTGGAAACTTCTGTAGTGATCATAGCGGAGGGTGAAGGCTGGTCATTGTGGATAGTCGTGTACTCTAGGTTTTTTTCACAAACCACAATAGCGTTAACAGTGTTTAATTGCCTAACTTCACCCTTAAATTAACAGTATTGAAAATTAAGAAACATTATATGGATACTGAACAAATACAATGCTCAAGCCAAAGATCGAAGTGTGAGTTATTTAAGTGTAAGTTGTCTTTTTTAAATTAACTTCTGTGTTAAAGAAGACATATCATGCTCATTTTCAGGTTCATATCAGTATTAAGTGTCTCTACTGTGATGTGTTTAAATGCTTTCATGTTCAAAAAGGTCTTTATTTGTCTCATACTGCCTGTGCTGCAGCACCTCTTTTCACCCTCTGTCTGAAGCCAGAGCCCAGTCTGCTCTGATTGGTTAGCTGGCCGGCTCTGCTGTGATTGGTCAACCGCTAAGAGATGTCCCGCCCCTTAGCCTATCACCTGCAATGTGTTTGAGCGCTAGCCAATAGAAGAGAGTGTTACAAAGTGATGTCTGTATGTAACGGACATAAACAAAGGAGTCCAGTAGAGGCGTTTCAGGTGTGGGGGGGAGTGTGTTGGAGAGAAACTTCCTCTGGAGGGAACACAGGGATTGTAGTCTTTGCCGACAATTTACATTCACAAAAACCTATAGAACACACTACAGGAGGGGACACCAAAAAAAGCATAATAGGGCCAAAAAATAAAAAGTGACATTTAAGAAAGGGTTAGGGGTTAGGGTTATATAACCAAAACACATCACATATTACAGGTTTTCTGGATATTTGGTTCTTTTTATTGCAACATAGCTTGCCTTTTTGTTGTGAGTTTGAAAAATATCTTATTTAAGTAATATCCAGGTAAAGGAGCAAACTTCCATTAATTTACGAAACATAATGCTCAAAACACATTAATCAAAGTCATAAGCAGCTGAGGCTTATATTATCACCATATGTATCAAGGAAGGGTCAAGATCAAAGCACTACATTTCCCATAATGCAACCAATTACATTGTTTTATCCTGTCTGGTGAATTTTCAAACCTTTGAAGCTCCATTTTCAGAGATCTTAACAGTTTTACTAAAGAAAAAAAAATGCTCCCAGCCAAGAGGACCCAAATGACATCACAATTGCATCGTTAGGAATTTAGACAGATCCACAGAAGACATTATACCACTGTATCAGAGACCTTTATGTTTAATTTCAGCACACCTGTTAGCGCTCTCTGATGCAAAGAGACTGTTAGTGAGTTTGTTATTGATGAGCATCTGAAACACTGTTCTGCCTGCAGCATGCCACCTGTCTGAGAGAGCTGATCATTACTGCAACATCATTGAAGGCAAGAAAACGATCTTGATTAAAAATCATCCTTGACTGGATAATCACTCATCATAGACATGCAGAGGCAGTCAGTCCCCTGTGTTCATCTCTTCCGCTCACAACTTTGCCAACTATCTTATTGCTGTACGTGGTTCGACTAATGAAAACTTTATGCACCGTTCACAGCTATAGACGGTTCAAGTATGACGCTGTTGTACTTAGTCTGAAGATCTAAAGCACTGACCGCTGCACCTGAGGGCTTTGGATTCTTTAGAAGTATAACAAAGGATGGATAGGAGACGTCTGGAGGGTATGATCGGAGAAAATTAGCTGCCCTTAGGCCCACATAGAACATTTTCTGTCAGGAAGGTACAGGCAGGGCCTCCTCCCAATGTTTAATACAAAAAAGAAGAAGCTCCAAGCACTTGTATCACTGCTTTCTGACTGGGTTTGCACCCTCACCTTTTATTATCTATTTCTGCTTCTTTATAATTGTTTGACATTGTTTTCTCCCAATGATAACCAAATGGATGTTTATTGCCATCAAAAATGTGTATGAGGAAGTGTTTGATTGATCTTTGTTATCATAGTTTCCATCTAAAAGAAATGGCAAATACAAGCTTCCTCTCCTATTTATATTGTAACGTTATTTGCTATTTTTCTGAAAAGATGAAAAATATTAATCTTGGAGTGCTCGGAGCGGCTGCACAAAAACAGCCAAGTGTTAAAAAAAAAAAACTGGATGCAGCACTTTTTCTCGAGAAGGCACATGCTACCTCCTCATTGAAAACAATTGAAAAAAGACGTTGGCTTTCACAACAAGGCGCTATGTGGGCAGAGTCCCGAGGCACTACAGACGCAGGGCAGAAGAAACTTTGTGAGGGTTCATCACTGCAGGGGAAGGCTGACTGGGCCCGGCCATAGAGATGAGGAGGAGGAGGAGGAGGAGGAGGAGGAGGAGGAGGAGGAGGAGGAGGAAGACCGAGCTCTGAAGAATCAGCACTCTCAGAAGGAGGCGAGGCAGTGCAGTGTGTGCCCGCTAACAGGAAGGCTGCATATTTTCACTCAGCAGCACTGCGGGGGGGGGCTTGTTCTCTGTGCTGGTTATGGCGGAGAAGGTCTGGAAATGGTGATCATCTGACATGTACAGTGCATATATGATATAAGCAGTTAGTAATCCTCACAGGGAAATGGAGGTGTCATGGCAGCAACAGCAATGATGATGAAACAACCCCAAAAAAGATAATTTGTTATTATTATATAATGTTATTTATGTTTCAACACTTTTATCTATCTACATGGACTTAAAATTCCTGTATGCCTAAAAGAGCAATTAAAAAAGTAAGCTATCTTGTTGACTACTGAGGTTTATCAATGAATTAATGAATCAAATGTGTATACTCTATTGTTATAATATTCATAATAATTCACATCTGTATTATATGTACAGGTTCACCTGATACTATTGTATTTTTATTTTTTTTTTACTGTAACCTAGATTCTTAATTTTTTATTTGTATTTAATCTTATTACCCTCTGATTTCAATACTGAAATTTCGTATTTTCTTGCCTTTTCTTTCCTTGGTTTCAATCCTATTCCGGCGCTGTCTTAACAGCTGGATTTATCTAAGGGGTCAATAAAGATTTATCTTATTTTAATATAAATATACCATTTAATAGTTGCATCCAAATATATAAATGTTCTTACACAATGGAAATAGAACGACATGATTGTAAGTACAAGTGCACCCGATTCCAATTAAGTAATTATACAAAGATGTGTTTGAATACAAAGATGTGATTGTATAGCAGACTTTGGCCAGGTTTTAAAAAAAACACATTAACAAAAATGTTAGCAAACTAAGGGAAATAATAACTGTGAAGACGAGCAGTTTGGAAGAGAAGATAACAGAGAAAATTGATCAATGGATGTAATGAGAAGAAATGGCTTGATTTAAGAGTAGAAAGGGGAGAAAGGAGCTTTTGGCATGAGACTAGAAAAAGAGAAGATAAAAGTGTGTTGTGGAAAAAAAGAGAACATTCACAAAGGGACAATGAGATGAAGAATGAAAGATAAAAATGAGAGAGGGGAAGGAGGAAAAAAGAGTGAGTATGGGAAATATGGGCTGAACGAACGCTATCCATCTCAGTTCCTGTCCAGCTGCTTAGGAGGGACCGCAGTGCCACACACACACACACACACACACACACACACACACACACACACACACACACACACACACACACACACACACACACACACACACACACACACACACACACACACACACACACACACACACACACACACACACACACACACACACACACACACACACACACATTCTGCCGATGGCTGACACAGATACTGCAATGCAGAGAGAGATGAGGGGAGGGAGCGTGAAAGGGAGGGAGCCAGCGAACAAGGAAGCAGGGGGAAAAAGCAAAGAGAGGAGGAGACGGGAGAGCGATGGAGGGAAAACATGAAGGAGAAGAGAAGGGCGACTGAGAATGTGAAAAGAGGAGAGGAAGAGTTGTGAAAACATGAGGATGAAAAGATAGAGAATTAGTGAGGGGCCGGCATATGAAGAAGAGGCGAGAACTGAACGAGAGACAGCAAGATGCTGACACGGAATAAATGTGCTCGGTTAATTCAAAAGCAAACATAAGTAAGATCACTGCCAGAAAAGACAATTTAAGAAGAACTGCATGTTTTTTTTTTGGTGTCACGTTAATCTATCAACATATTACGTGAACAAAAAAACTCAAGTGGACTGTACGACTCTGTTGACTTCTATTGCCCCTTTTCCACCCAACCAGTTCTAGCTCCGTGCTTGTGCTTTTCTGGTTCCGAACTGGTTCTTCTTTTTAGCCCGAGTTGTGTTTCCACCGCCCGGAGCCTGACTGGTGCTGCGACATGACATCACCGTTTACGACGCCGATTTTCTCCCCAACGCCGCTCACAACAACAATAATGGGGGTCTGCGTCAGGTCGATGAATGTGTTGCTTTTTTAAGCAAACAAAACTAATCTGACTATCTTGACTACTTGTTGCTATCCTATTGTGTCATAAGCCGTTTTCTACAGGCACATTTTACCGGTGTATTTTTCATTATGATTCTACTTGTGATAGTCGGACATGACAACCTGTGCAGCCCATGTATTTATTCCATCCGATAGCTGCTATAATACAAAACAACGTCTGTCTGCCAATGATCAATAACAGCGAACGGATGGTCGAAGTAAGGTAAAAATAAACAGCATCACACTAAGCCTGGTAAGTAAGTAAGGAAGTAAGTAAGTAAATAACATTTATTTATAAAGCGCTTTTCTCAGACAAAGTCACAAAGTGCTTGACAAAACAATAAAACATCATAGGAATCATACAATAATAAATGACCACACAAGCCACGTGTTAAGAAGTGCTAAAAACACAATAAAAACATAGTATAAAATAGAATAAAATCAAGCACACAGGTTACCCAAACGCCTGCCCAAACAGGAATGTCTTTAAATTACTTGTGAAGGAGTCAACAGAGTCAGCGGACCGTAGGCGAGCGGGCAAAGCGTTCCTTAGGAGCAACGGCCTCGAATGCTCGTGGGACAGAGAGTAGACTGAGCATGTTTGACCTGAGTGGGCGGGCTGATGTATATGGATGAATTAGGTCAGTCACATATGCAGGAGTCTCACCGTGCAATGCTCTGTAGGTGAGGGTGAGGATTTTAAACTGGATCCTATAAGCTACAGGGAGCCAGTGAAGAGATGAGTATTAGGGTAATGTGGGACCGTTTATCTGACCGGGTGAGAAGTCTGGCAGCAGCATTCTGGACTGCCTGCAGATTACCAAGAACAGACATGCTGAGAGAGGTAAAAAGTGCATTGCAATAGTCAATGCGAGATGAAATAAACGCATGTATAATCATCTCTACGTGAGCCGTTGAAACTACAGATCTCAGTTTACTAATGTTTCGTAGTTGGAAGTGTTGCCGATATAAAGTGTGTTTTTTAAAAGTATGTGTGTTCCAACAAGTCCTCCAACTCATACGACCAAATATGCCGATTGTTCAGGCCCAATTATTGCGACCAAATATGTCGTTTGTTCAAGCGCTTAATATGTCCTGCTCCCGTTGAATGCTAACGTTACAGACGGTTGTTTATTCACAAATAACCCTCTCTGTAAAATCCCAAATTGTAGGATGGTTTGGCCATTAAAACGCAATTTTATTAGATTTCTAGCGAGAAGTGCATATTGTACTTTTAGAATCCATGTCCAGTCGATATGTAGGATCTATAGTTTGATAGATATTACGAAGATGATTTGAGGTATGCGGCAGCTTCCATGTAAAGTTACGGGTTGAAAACAGTATTTCCGGTCTTGATGTTTTCATAATAAAACCAATTTCCAAATGAACATTTAATATTCATTACTAAAGGTACAGCCAAATCATCACAGCGCACAAAACCTATTACCGCCGCAGATGGACCAAAAAAGGGAGCATTTGAAAAAAAAAAGGGGCGGGTCTGCTCAGTGAAACGATATCAACAAAACATGGAGGAACAGACCCAGCTAACACGCCACGTTGCCACCACGTGGCCTAAAAGTGGTAGTTTGGTGGCACTGTGCACAACGTGGTAGCCACGTGGCCCCAACGTTGTGGTTCACCACAAGCACCCGTCTAAGTGTGCACAACGTGGTAGCCACGTGGCCCCAACGTTGTGGTTCACCACAAGCACCCGTCTAAAAATACTGATTTGTTTAATGTTATAGATTTATTTATTTATTTCCTTTTTGTCAGAATATGAGTTTGAAGGATAGTAATTTGTGCAAAAAATATTACTTGGGTGGTTTTACAAAGAAAATACCACGTTGTGGCCACTTTGAAATATAACGTATAAATACCACGTTGTGGCCACGTTGAAATATAAGGTTTTCCTTTCCATGCAAGTGGGTGCACATACATATGATTTGTATGCAAATAGATGGAGTCTACTCTATTATGTAGTTGAATATTGTTCGTCCATTTGTTGCTGTTGATGTTTATAACTGTATATGCTCTCACCAGCCTAAGAATTCAACCAATCACGGCAAATTTCGTTCGCGCCTTTTCTCAGTGTTCTGGATTTACCACTTCACATCCTGGTCGATCCATACGCATACAAATTATATAGTCCCTCAAATATCCATCTATTCTCCCAGAAGATGGGATGTATTTTGCAAAACAGACAGTTATTCGATCGTTTTTCCCAGTTCGACACCCTTTCCTGTCCCTCGATAATCCCACTAGCGCTGGTTAAAATTAATGCCGATCAGCGACCTACAAACGGTTAAACGGATCTGCGAAAACGAGGACACGCTGTCAATCTCTGGAACGTTAGGCCCAGCGCCGTATAGACTGAGAGTTATGTCATCTCCGTTCACTCCAATGGACCACTTTTTTACAGCAATGGCGGACCGTGGAGCCTCTCAATCGCTCCCCGGAAGTTAGCGCCAAGGCTAGCAGAGCTGTAGAGTTGCAGCATAATAGACCGTTCGTGACGGACTTTTAAAGGTAAGAAGAAGCTTAAAGATTTATATTGCGGATATTATCAGTACATCTGATTCAAATGAACATGTGTATTAAAGGATGTCAGTGGATTATCCCTAAATTAGTAGATTTAGGGAACGTTTACAGATAACAGATTAAGCTAGGATACCATACCATAGTACCATACACTATACCATAGTGGTTGAATACACAGTATTAGGAAACACTTTATACTTACTGGACATGTTATACTCATTATATACTGTATATAAAATATGACCAAGAATGTGAGACAACTTTATAGAAATTCATATCACATTTGTTACTGATGCCATTTGTCATACTTTGTTAAACTCACAAATAATAAAGTTCCATAACTTCAGTTGGGAACAAAGACCACACCTTATCTCCCCAAGGCAATTTCCCATCCAATAGGTGTGCTATATAGGTGTGTATAACCCTTTCTCCTGTCTGTTACTCCCTCTTTCAGCACAAGAACCAGAGGGGGATTCAATGGAGCCTGAATACCTGCACTGAGACCCTCACCCTGCACCCTGAGTCTCAACTCTCAGTGTTTTTCAAGCCTTTCCCTGTTTTTTTGTATTAAACAAAACATTAAGCTTTCCCAATGGTGTGGTTTTCGTTTTGTGAAAAAGTGCAAATGCAGTGTTTGTATACAATAACCTAACCTCACATATTTTTTTGCTGTTGGTCATGAAATTGCTCCTGCTGACTTGTGCCAGCCATTTTTTCCTCCGCTCTGTGTCAGTGGGGAAGCCGTACATTCGTACTCCTTTCTCAGAGCGATTTGAGCATCCCCAGGCAGCACAGCAAACCATGGTGGCGACTAGGAGGCAGCACAGCAAACCAGGACAACACGGAGGAAAAGGCACAGACAAACTGCATGATATGCTATTCAATGTTTATTGAATTCCATGTATTTGCAATGGATGTTCCTAAAACAACACATTTAACATCATCATCATCATCATCCTGCTGCTGCTGCTGCTGCTGCTAGTCCTTTGATAGTCACCTGTCGGTCTCCTGTCCTTTCTGAAAGCCATAAAGATGACATTAGTCATTTAGATAACTTGTGTCCTCAATTACCTTGGGATTACTGAAACTACCATGAATTTAAGAAAATGGTAGAAATTAATCTAATCTGAATTTTGAAGCATTCCTTTAGATCCCCTCCCTCTAAATATATCAATAAACATTAGAAAGTGATGCTCCTGACTACTATACAAGTTTAAGAAGATAATATTGGTTTGAAAGAATTCAAAGCTATAAATAAACAGCAACAGGCTCTTTAACCAAGGCACTGTTAGCCTAACATGTAAACTAGTTGTTCACACTAATCCTAATATTATCACTTAATATTAGCAAATTCTATTTTATGTTTTAAAACATATTGATGTAAATACATACACATACCGATTTGTTGTATAAATATTGCAAATCAAAACCTTTATTCACTAATAATTACCAAAAGTCGAAGTTCTATCTCCTGTTATCAATGCATTCACATTGCCCGCCATGAACTTCCGGGGAACGATTCTCGTCTGCATGAACCACGTGACGATAACCGTTTTTGGACTTCCGCTGTCGTAACTCTTCTATCTATACGGCTATCTATACGGCGCTGGTTAGGCCTAAACCGCATTTTTTTAATTCAAGTCAAGAACTTTCAATATATACTTGCAGGCAAGGAAGCCATCCTTTTTTAAAGTTTTGTAATTCGGGTCATGAACATATGGGGGAGTGTTCTATGCACAGCTCTCAGCATATTTTACACTTTTTCTGCCGAAATTAAGCAGGTGCCTTGTGGCCTCATGTGTGGCCTAATCTCGGACTCGGCCTCCATGTTGTTTTTTTCAGCAGGGCCGCTGGGCTGTGTGAACAAAGCTTACATTAAATCCGTGGGAGATCTATCTGGTTGAGATATATCCCGACTTTTCAATAGATAGCGACTACCCAGTTAATAGACGAATGTACTCTATGGGAATGTAAAGGAATTTACGACAGGCTGACCAGGTGCAAGGGGTGGAGCCTCTTCAAAAGCCAGGACAAAGAGAAATGGAAGCTTTATGAAGTTAGGATATTTTCATTTGGAGGTAGGAAGCATTTAATATTTACAGTTCGAAACGTTAGATTAAGTACATATTTCATGCTAGTTTTGTGTACGAAGCGGGAACTGTAATAAATTGAAGTGAAAAAAGGAAACAGAATGACGTTAATTTTATTACCTTGTCAGTATATCAGGTCTCTTAATATAACATATTGTTTCCAACTTCAGACACCTATGAGAAGGCTCAAGAAAGGGCGAGAAAGGCTGAGGATACCTCCAATGTAGAGACTGACACAGAAGAATGTCGACGGAAAACTAAGAAGCCTGCAAAGTTTCAGGTTTCAGAAACTGAAGATGCTGATGGTAAATACAGAGAATTGGGCATAAGAGTATATTTAAATATGTGACGACATAGATGGCTTGATAATTGCCACAAATTAATAGAAAAACAGTTCAACGGAATAAGAAATATTAACCCTTTCAGTTTTCTTTATTAAATGTCATTTAATGTGGTGCTTCACTTCACCTGTTAATCTTTATTAAATAATGTTAATACAGACGAAGAAGGGGAGATACTGGAGGCAAGTGACAGTGTCCCTGCTCTAGTTCTGGCCGAGCTACCAACACCTCCTCAACGGACAAATGGTAAATGAGGTTGGCACAAGGATCAAGTAGAGCTATATCCTCAACTGTTAATTTCAATTATTTTTGTTTCAACATGAAGCTTGAGTCACAAAAGGAAAAAAACAGCATTTGCTTGTATGCTAATTTTATTCCCAGGAGGTCCAACCTTTTCTTAAACACAGTATCTAACTGGCTAACTATGGGCTATTTTGACATATAGAACAATGATTACTTTTTGGTACAGACATTTATGCAGTACCAGGTAGATCAGTACCGGTAAATTGATATTTTGGGAGTATCTTCTTGCAGTGAAAATAAAGTATTGCTTTCATGTCCTAATGAAAAATGCATTAATAATGTTTTATCGATAACCGCACTCATTAAATTCTGTTTAAGGCTTTTCTGCACCGAGAGCGATATCACCAAGTACCAGTACCCCTTCCAGGTCTATTTCTGGGCATAGAATCCAGTCTCCTGTGTGTCCTAACAGTGACACAAGATCAGGTATTTAGGACTATTGAGATTGTGCATTTGTCTTCATATTTAAAAAAACAACCTGTTTCGAGTAATGATATACATTGGTCCTCTTGAGAGACCACCCCATCTGCCAAGCCAAACCGATCTGTCATAAAGGGTGGTCTCTCATAAGAGGTTCAATAGCATGGGATGTGTAGCCATTGGTGCATGCTGTAGTGGTCTCCCAAGAGAGGTGGTCTTAAAATGAGGTCACTCAAAGGGGCACCACTGTTTTCACTTTGCTCCATTTAGCCTTTCACTTTATATTAATTTAAATATTCTGATACAGACATTTATAAATTAATTACATTACTATCTCTGTATACAGTGATGACTTCAAGTGCACGACTGTCTGAGGATCATCGTGGAGGAAAGCAACCCTTCCATACCAGGTAAGGAATCTGAGGCTTTGTAGTTTTACCCAAGTATTTACTGAGAGTAGTACGTACATGTATATCTCATTGCTCACCATGATTGGTCTAGGCCATTCATTGGTACAGTCACCCTGTGCTAAAGCATTTAGACTAGTACATGTAGTACATTAGACCAATCTGATATTAAGCTGTAGCGAATCTCTGTTACTACTCATGCCATGTAACTATGGCTTACTGTTGGCATGTACTGCAGTGAAGTAATAATTTCATGTTATGTTTTCAGCACCCCCACAACACCCAGAGCTTCTACATCTGCTGCAATAAATCCTGAAAGTGAGCCAACAGGTAACAAAGCCTAATGTAACAGTTTTACTTCAAGAATATTTTTCAAAATTGTGATCCAGAAAATATTCAATTTTGATTTCTTCATTCTAAACATTGTGTTCTTTTGAGACAAATTGATTGATGATTATGGCATCCTTTTCGCATTTTTTTCTCATTCCATTTACGTTTAGCTTGGGATCTAGCACTTGCCGTTGCTTGAAATATGTGTTTAACTTCAACGCAACATGAAATGTAATGAATCATTTGTCGCAATTGCCTTAATGCATTATACATGTATGTGGGTGAATAGATGCAAATTCGAAGCATAGCATTTAAAAATGTGGAATTGTGTTATCTTGCTACAGGATTCCAGAGCAGGATGCTGATGCGTATGCAAAACCTTGAAGAGTCACAGGGGGAAATCCTTAGAATGCTGCGCTTCTTGACAAGTGCCAGCAGAGCAGCAGGAGAGGAGTTGGACGATGTACTACCAGACCCTGTCAGCAGTACTGAGGAGCTGGATAGACTTTGTGAGAGGCTTACAGATAAGGCCTTCAAGAGACAATTGGTATGTTCCATTGTGAAAGAAAAACTTATTTTGTTAAGAATCGCTTACATTTTATGAAGAAGTAACTCCATCTTCCAAAGAGACAGATAGGCATACACCAAGACAGGCAGGCACACATACAGACAGGTATACAGACAGATAGGCAGGCAGACAGACAGGCAGGCACACAGACAGCTAAACAGGCAGGCAGACGGACAGTCAGGCAGACAGGCACCTAAGCAGGCAGCAGGCAGGCAGGCAGGCATAGATAGATAGATAGATAGATAGACATAATTGGGACCACTGAATTATTTCAAAACTGTAGTAGTTATATTCAATGCTGCCTTTTTATATATATCTGACAATTTAGCATTTTCACTTGGATGTACTCAAGGGTTTTTTACTAAGAAAACTAATTATCTACATTGCAGACATGCTATATGACTTCCTTGGGTGGCCACAACATCGGAGACACCATCCGGAGGATGCTCTCCAAGTTGGGAACCAATGCCTTATGGTCAACGTATAGCCTCAAGGGAAAGAAGGGCAAGAACGCGTTGATTGACCTGTCGGTCACCAAGGTCCTCATCAGTAAGTGTTTAAGTCATAAATGGCATGCGATTGCTTCTTCAGTATTTTATGAAGCTCGCCTGATGCACTCCAGAGATACTCAATATAACATGTTGTTTATCATTTATTATAACCGAATCGACCATTTTGGGAATGTTATGTTTCATGTGCATGAGTGGGTACGTATCTGGGTCTGCATCTTCGTTAGTGGATCTTTCAAAAACTATGTGACATTCTAATTTACTTATTTGTATGAGTATTGGTCATCCATGGGCCAAGAACCCTCATGATTTTGGTGCTGATTCTATTTTTATATCTTTATTGTTGTGGCCATCTTGGATTTTCTTAATTTTCTCCGGGGTTTGGCCATACTACCGCGTACATTTTTCAGCTGTTCATGGGGGGTAATCATCTCGGTTAGCGATAATGGTCCCAGGTGGGTGATAATGGGGGATATTGATCCTACATCGGCGCTAATGGGGATATTGGTCCCAAGTGCGAGATACTGGTCCCCAGTGGGTGATCATGATAATGAGGGAAATGGTTCAGCAAGAAACCCATTTGTCTGGCCATCTTGAATATTTGGTGCCAGTAAAGATTTGGGGGATGTATCCTGTGTTCGTCTGTGAATACCATTCTAATTACAAATATTAAAATATAAAACTGCCTTAGGATTATTTAGTTTAGATTTGTGAGGAATAGTTGTTTTAGTGTTAATTCTTTCACCAGTACATATACTTGTTACTCTTCCTTTCTTCCGTGCATTGCTTGGGGTTAGCAGTTTTGTGCTACTTTTCCTACAGGAGCATGCTTGAAAAACCATCCTAAAGCCAAGGCTTCCGAGGTGGAGGAGCAACTGTCCGAAAATCTCAAATATGCACCGAAGAAAAAAGGAGGGCCAAAATACAAGGTGATAGTGGATTCTAGTGACTTACTTAAATATTTGGTCCATCTCTCCAAATGTCTGTCAATAAAGCATTTACATATCACATAAATTTACCACTTTGACATATAGTATGTGTCATCAGTACTTAAATCTTTGCATTCTCACAAAGTTAGTTATCATTATCACTACTCATCAATTAGGAACAATTAAGGATTTTATTTTCTAATATACCATGTATTCCCTAATGTGCGTTCTTGCTTTTTAGGAACCTGCTGCAAAGAGAAGGAAGAGCGTCACATCTGCAGTCAATACAGTTACAGATTCAGATTAACATTTCACATATTATGCCTGGTCATTGGTGCACGGACGTTTCGGCCAACGGACGTTTTGGCCAGGTATATTTGTCGGGCGGACGTTTCGGCCAGCTTGTACAAAAAATATAATAACTGAATAAATAAATATTTTATTTCATTTAAATTCACCTACGTAGTAGATACATGTTACTGCCATTCATATATATAATAACTGAATAAATACATATAGCGCCACCAACGTAAATGTTCATTTAGTCTACAAGGTCTCGGTTCGAAAGCCACAAATGTTCAGCTGGCCAGCTATTATTGTATTACCTTGGACAATGTTTTATCTATTGTTAGGTTATTTCCTTGAGGTACTTAGAAAGTAGTTTAGGTAAACCTGTTATGCCTTCATATAAAGAGATTGCAATTGATATCATTTATATCCCTCTTTGTGTTACTACATTTGACCATGGCTTCATTATGTTCTTTTGTTCAGGAACATACAAATTAAACTGGTTACTTATACACCTTAAGTTTGCAGAGAATATTTAAATTTCCATAATTGTAGAAACATGATAAAAAATATCATTCTACTGTCTACATGTCCTAAAATTAATTATGGGTTTATGGAATTTCTTAATGATATATATCTATGTCAATTTGAATCATGTCATGATGTATTATGCATTTGAACCATTGAAATGCAAATAAAATTGTCTAAGAAGTGTATTATAAAAATTTGAGTTGTGTTGATTACTTTGACATAATTAAAGCTAATCGAAAGAAAATATAATTGCAAATAGAAAGTGGTCTAAAGGTGGTGTGAACGTTACATTTCAACGTTACATTTCAATGTGGTGACCACGTTATTTCAACCATACAAAATCACGTGGCCTCCACGTAAATTGCCACGTTGTCACAACAACAGCATCACGTGGCTGTAACGTGGAAGCCACGTGCAATTGTTAGCTGGGGAAGTCTGCGTTTAAATCGTGTGTGTGTGTGCGCGTGCGTGCGTGCGTGTGTGTGTGTGTGTGTGTGGGGGTGTGTGTGTGTGTGTGTGTGTGGTTAAAACACATCAGCCTGCGGTCGCTCTTAGCCTTTCTAATAATTCTGAAGGTAAACACAGTGAAGGCGGTGCGTGAAAGGCGGTGCGTGAAAGGCACTGCGCACTCCTCTTCTCAGAAGCTGAGTTAACCCTCCTGCTGCCTCCTGGTGCTGCAGAGATTTCATGAAGTAGGCTAAAGGAGGTTTTCCTTCTCTAAAACAGCTGTGGGCAGCAGATACTGTGAGTGTCACAGACATGAATACATAGATCAAGGCAGACTGGTGCACATACTCTCCTGTTTTGCCAATCCGGTGGTTAAACAAATATAGCTCTAAATCCCTGGCCGAAATGTCCTTAAAATGAAGTCAGAGTTCGACATTTAAATTAATTAATTAATTCATTACCTTTCCAACTCCTCATGCAGTTGACTGTTACAGGTCTATACAGGTTCATGGTACAATGCATAAGCTTCAAATCGAGAGACTTAAACTGTATTTTCCTTTACCGTTCCGTTTTAATTTCACAATAAAGTTAATAGTCATATTATGTTTGATATTAATATGTTTTATTAACTACACCATTGGTTTTTTAACCCGTGCCGCCTAGTGGTTAAAGCACGTTATTGAATTTTGTTGTTGAATACATTTTATTTGATGAAAACATTTAAATATTAAGAGTAGCCTACACGATTGAAAATATCAAGAAGATACTGCAGTGATCTCTACAATAAAACAGTTTAGTGCAGGACGTCCAAAGATATTAACAGGAGGATGTGCAAAACAGACCAACTAGGCTTTATTCAAACATTAAAGAATACTTTAAGTTAAGGTCTTATTTTGCATAAGACAAAAACGTTGGGGTTATCCACAGATAAATATGAAGTCTGACAAAGTACTTAATGTCCAATATATTGCATAGTTTATTTTGGCACTTGACAATCACCTTCCCTGAATTTGACTCAGGTGTAACTAAAGTCTGATTTAAGGGTTGTTTATATTTCACATCATTAATCAGAATCTGCAAAGTAACTAAAATACATGTAGTGGAGTAAAAATACTAGGTTAAACTCTGATTTGTAGTGGAGTAGAACAAAGTAGTATGCTTCTGTAACAAAAACATTTCCCAACTTGGATCTATAAAGTATATCTTATCTTATCTTAAGATGATGGATGGCTACTGCCATATTTGCAAAATGTGCCTCTGAACCTTGACAAGTGCATGTTTCAGGCTTATCAATGAACAACAGGAGGGGTCACAGACATAAGACCAGCTGTTAAATAAAGCTTTTCTGACCTTAGGTGTCATGTGGGTATATTATGTCACCCATTTATTAATTATATGTTTTACATTTGATAACACCACTGTGTTTCGTATCCCCTAAACCTCCACGGTGTACACAGTTTAATACTGGCAACTTCTAATTGTGGGAAATACGAAAACGTCTTAGAAAGAGGGGGGGGGGGGGGGGGGGCTGGACACGTCCAATTCCAGTTTTGGAAAGTCTGCCTTGGTTCCATTCCATTTCAAAGAGCTGTTGATGCTCAGCGTAACCTTGTCGCACTGCCACTCCAACATCCAATCACAGGGCTTGATGACTAATCAAGGGGTTTGTAAAACAAGGTGGATGTTGTAGTCCCAAACGATAGCTGGGGATTCTGGGTAGTGTAGTGTCTTCGGAAAATGTGTTTCTCTGAATTGAAGGTTAAAAACACAAAAGCGTTGTACACAATTTAAACCAATCAATATTGTGTAATTAACAAGGATAAACTGATGTTTTTTAGTGGATGAGTAATGCAGATATCACTGTGTAATCATTTGACAGTGAGGGGGATATATCCGGTTTTATTATGAAAACTTCGAGACCGGAAAAACTGTTTTCACCCACGCTAACTTTACATGGAAGCTGCCGCATATACACGTAATCCTGGCGAAACCTCAAATCATCTTCGTAATATCTATCAAACTATAGGTCCTACACATCCACTGGACGTGGATTCTAAAAGTACAATATACACTTCTCGCTAGAAGTCTAATCAAAAAGCATTTTAATGGCCAAACTATTGCACAATTTAGGATTTTCCAGAGAGGGTTATTTGTGAATAAACGGGAGCATGTTGTTTCTTACACGACCACTAGAGGTGCTACACTTTAAAACGTGGCTATGGGTCGTAATCTAAGGTGCTTAAACAATCGACCTATTTGGTCGTTTTTTGTAGGAGGACAGGCTGGTGTGTTCTAGTCACTTTGCTCAGCACTACTGCTTGTTATAACTTGTATTTGCCGTACTCGCAATGAACTGTTATTGCTCAGGTTAATCCAGGGTTGCCAACTCTCGAGCATCTGGCGTGTGACACCCCAGCTAGAAATGTTTGGTTCTAAAAACATCCTGAGAATGTTACATTCATTGTTCTAGGAATATTTTCAGTGGGAAGTTTTCTTTTGGTTCCCAGAACGTTCTTCTGAAAGGTAGGATAACGTCCTCTAAAAACATTCTTAAAATGTTTGGTGATAACATTGTTAGAACATTATGCCCTACTATTCTTGAAACGTTTTCAGCGGGATGTTTTTGTTTGGTTCCCAGAATGTTCTTCTGAGGGGTAGGATAACGTTCTCTAAAAACATTCTTAAAATTTTTGGTGATAACCTTCCTAAAATGTTTTTGATAACATTGTTAGAACATTATGCCCTGCTATTCTTAAAACGTTTTCAGCAGAAGCTTTTATTTTGGTTCCCAGAATGTTCTTCTGAAAGGTAGGATAACAGTCTCTAAAAACATTCTTAAAATGTTTTTGATAACATTGTTAGAACATTATGCCCTACTGTTCTTAAAACGTTTTCAGCTGCAAGTTAGATTTTGTTATGTTGCCAGAATGTTATTATTTTAGAGAAGGATAACATGCTTTATGTTGAAAACATTATGCAAATGATCTGTGGTAACAATTTACTCAAATATTTTTAAATTATTAGAACATAAAGACATGATATTCCTGTAATTGTTCAACTCAAAATTCCTGGGTATCTGGACTGACCACTGTGGTCATTAGGATGATTTTGATAGTTTACTTAACTATTGGAATCTGACTATTAACGCATGTAAAAGGATGAATCGGAATCAGCTGGTGAAAGTAACATTTGTTTATTAGAAAAGGGGAGCTGGGAGTGGAGGTTGGTTATGGCGGGTAGAGAGGCCTGGCTGGTATTGGGGGTGTGGAAGGCCTTGGATTCCTCCTGGGAGAGACATACAAATGAGTGTGAGGCAAAAGCAGGTAAAGTTGGCAAAGAATATGCAGGTAAAAAGCTAGAGAGGCACGCAACAAACCGTTCACGGCAACAATCCGTTCACGGCAACAATCCGGCAGGGAATGAGTGCAGGCTGCAGGCTTTCATAGTGTGGCTGATGAGCAGGTTGCAGGTGTGGTTGATTGGAGATTGCTCACAGCCATGTCGAGCAGACCAGCAGGCAGAGAGAGAGACACACAGTAGAAACAAACACATACAAACACTAACCGGGGTTTCAGGGACGGGCAGTGACAGTCGGTCCGTTCCTCTATATGTCTGTCGGTCTCAAATCTAAAGGGTGCAATAACGATTTTGATCCAATATGCATAAACAGCGGACACTGTTTATACGCAGCCCTCACAAACCACACACGGCCAGATAACTTATCCAACAGTTAGAACCTACATACGAGACACAACCTTTATAGTCAGAAAAAAGTGTGATTATTTTTGGATATTTTACACATATGATATTATGAATACTGTGGGCCTACATACCTTAGTGTGATTATAAGTGCATGTGAGTGAATATTGGCATGAATAAATTCGTTTTTATACGTCCTATTCATTGCCTTAATGCGCTCATACATCTTAAGAAAGTTATCACCAAATATGTTAAGAATGTTTTTAGAGAAAGTTATCCTAACTTTCAGAAGAACATTCTGGGAACCAAAATAAAACGTCCCGCTGAAAATTTTTAAGAACAGTAGGGCATAATGTTCTAACAAGGTTATCACCAAACATTTCCAGAATGTTTTTAAAGAACGTTATCCTACCTTTCAGAAGAACATTCTGGGAACCAAAATAAAATGTCCCGCTGAAAACATTCCTAGAACAACGAATGGTAACAAACATTTCTAGCTGGGAACTCACACATGCCACCGCAAACATGCAGTAGGCTTGTTTGAGACAAGCGAGACCTGCACAGACCTGCGCAATTTCGATCAACGTCTTGCTAGTGCGTTGCATAATGGTTAGTCATTTTGTCCGACTTGCTCTGGAGGCTCGCCTACGTGAGACGTTGAAATCTCGCGGGACAAAGACGCCCGCAGCCTTGAGAGCGAGGCGAGGCGAGGCGAGGCGCCACAGTTCCTCTCCACGGGCTGCGGAAGCGAAATGCTTGATGGGAAACGACTCGCTGGTATCTCGAGCTGAGTGAACTCTCCAATTGGCTCGGCAAAAGTTTGTTGTTGTTTTGTGTCAGTTTTACGTCGCCCCCTCCATTAACATTTTTCATGATTGTTCCACAATGTTTATCATCATGAAATTAATATCTATATATGTTATACAATACTTGCACTGCTTACCATTTTCATACTTTATATATCTTAGCATATTCATACACACTGTTCATACTGCTCACAGGCTGCTGTGTATATCTAGTGTATTCATACCCCTCCTCACTGTTTATTCATCATTCAATTCATTCTATATTTTATTCTGTAGATTGTGTACATTACTTTTCACTTTACTGCTTGTTGCACTCCTGGTTGGAAGCTGAACTGCATTTCGTTGTCTCAGTACCTGTAATATGTGCAATAACAATAAAGTTGAATCTAATCTTGAGCAGGAACAAATGTATTTACTTAGTACATATCTGACCTTAACGATTAAACACATGTGTGCATTCTTTATAAATGCAAACCGAGTCAAGCCGACTCAATCCGCCAAAAAAACGAGAGAAGAAGAAGGCGAAGAAGAAGAAGGACAATCCGACTCGGAGCTGTCCGACTTCAGGTGAGCTTTTTGAGACCTCTCCCGGCTGCGATCGGCTATTCTCGTCTACTTTCGAGGCGAGCCGCAACGCGTCTCAAACAAGCCTTATATCTGCTTACAGCTTATCATGAATTACGTGCTTGTTTGTTTTTTTCAAAAGGAAAATATGGAGACATCAGATTCTTTTTAAAACATCACTTTCAAACAAATGCAACAAGTTTTTTTTTTTAAAGAGCTCTAGAAATAAATCTGAGGTTGACCATGACCGTGTTAATATTTGCCATAACAGGGACGTTTTATAAAAATAAAAAAACATCCTGAAAACATTTTCAGAATGTTTCTTGGAGAATGTTCTTCATTTGTTATCATGTAACATTGAGGGAACGTTTTATAAAGAACATTTGTTATGTTTTACCCAACAACGTCCAAAACACATCCTTAGAATGTTGCAGGCAAAACAATCCACCTTTTTTAACATGTCACATTAAAGGAACATTTTATAAAAAACCTTTCTGTCATCTCAGGCCTCAATAACATCCTGAAAACATCCTCTGAATGTTTCAGTTAAAATGTTTTGTCTTAGTTAACCTTAAACCTTATAGGAACATTTTTTGAAAAAATAAACATCCTAAAAAGGTTCTTTGAACATCAGATTAAAACGTTTCTTTAAAACCTTATTAGAACCAATAGGTAACGTTAGTGAAAGTTGTGAGAACGTTCCCCGCTAGCTGGGATACTGCCCACTGCCCACCAGCCACGCCCCGACACATGGGGTCACGCCGGCCAATCACAAAGCTTTGATGCGTTCAAGTGCATTATTCTGGCACAGGAAGATTATGTTATAGGACATTAACAATAAAACTGAATATTGTTGTTCTATTTTTAGACAGATCTCGTGATCGACTGGTTGGGCACCCCTGGTCTAAGTTATCTCAGTGGATCTCAAATGTTTTTATCACAATTTATGTAAACAAATATTTCCAAGGCGATCCTTTATAATTTCGAGATAAACAGGTTTGAAATCATTTTCAATGTATACTATAGGACAGTAAACCCACAAATGGGAGAGACCCCATGTCAAATCTCTCCAGTTTCCAGCAATCATTGTGCGAAAGGTGTCCCATTTAGGAACTCGTTAGGCGGGCAGAGATCCCTGTCATCTATCGGTGCTATCCTCCAGACAACATGGTAACGTGGGGACAACAGTTCCTTCGGGTGCTCCATCCCGCTCTGGCCTTCGCCACAGCGGGGGGAGGAGGCATTGAACCCATCGCACCTGCCCCCGGAGGAGGCAGGGGGTACCCGGGGGCGCACGGTGGACGGCCAGGGCGAAGCCGCCACACCGCACTAGAGTCAGGGTTCCGAGTTTTTCGAGCCAGGTCCCGGTGAAACGCAGCACGGAGCACCCGTCAGGAGCCTCCAGCAGACCCCCCCGCACGGTTCCCTCGTCCCTCGGAAGAGGCGGAGAGGTGGGTGTTTTTCATCTGCTGGCGGACTGCCGGGGAGAACGTGCTGCTCGGGAGCCAGGCTCAGAGTTAGTGGAAGTAAGAGCCTGTTCACCTGCCTTTTACAGCAGGCACGAGCTGGCCTGGGGGGGCGAAGAGAAGGTAGAAGCAGAGGCTGCAGAAACAGCCAGAGCCCTCCCCTCTCTAACACACCCCTCATTCGGTCAACAAGCACTGGGCAGAGTCATCTGTCAACTCTGCTTATGTTCCTCCGGAGACCAGTTGGGACTTCTGTACCAAACCTGCTGGGGGGTCTCCAGGCGACAATTGTATCCGAGCCAGAGTGCATTTAGAGGAATAGGTTCATCCAGAATATCAGAGTGCCGTTTCAACTTTTTTTGTGGTGGACTGGCGGTCAGCGCATCCTGAAGTATAATTTGAAGCAGTGTCTGTGATAGAGAATGTCTGTCAATCCTTTCCGTGTCCGGGCTGGGTGATGCTGCCCGTGTTGTGTCAAATTAAGTCTTAGGCTCCACTCATGGGGGTCCGTCAATTCCTTTAAGTTTCAGATTGCTGTCATATTCAGCTCCCGCAGGACCAATTGCTCATATCAGAGCTTAAGGCTGGACAAATTGTAGAGAAATAACCCAGGCAGGACCAGGTCATTATTCCTTTCAGAGCCGCTCCGGAGGACAACACTACGTGGCTCTCCCAGCACGCACCAAGAGGCTCACAGCTTCCCCATGAGTCTGGTGCTCCGCTGCGGCGTTAGAGTGGGTCTCGGACCAAACACAACCTCCGCTTGCACCCCATCTTTCCCCAAATGACACCCACGCAGGCTCCACTCCTGGTGGTGTGTTTCCGTCAATTCCTTTAAGTTTCAGTTTACTGTCATCTTCAGCTCCCGCAGGACCAATTGCTCATATCAGAGCTTAAGGCTGGACAAGCTGTAGAGAAACACCCGAGCTGGACTAGGCCGTTGTCCCTTTGAGACAAGCATATGTGTTTACGCAGGATCAACCAGGTAGCCTGTGATGAAGTAGGGTCGACCCTATATTATGTGAAGCCACCGAACACTGGTCCCCGGGGGAACCGGTGCCCGGAGCAAGGCCAATTGCTGAATGCCGCAGCCGACAAAGGCCGCTGTGCAACAGTGGAGGGTTCGAGAAACAACAGTGTTTGCCGGGCGCACCGCGGCGGAGGTGGGGAGGTTCCAGCCCAGAACATCCACCCCACTGCGGGACCCGTGGTGGGACCCCTGAGTCAGACAGTTTGTCTTGGTCACGCTTCATATTGGTCGGCCCGGGACGGAGTTGCCCCCAAACAGCACACCCTCCCAGCCATCAGAGTCAAACCCGCAGTTCGGAGGAACCGACCGCCAGAGCACCGGCACAAGGCCGGGCCGGCGGAGGCCCTCCGATGGCGGGTCACGTTTGCCATTTGATCGAAAATAGTGTCTCATAATGCAGGTAGAGTCCCAGCAAACTCCTATTGCATTCCTCCAGAGACCAGTTCAAATACTTAAAGTTGAGTAAGAACCATGATTGGGGGGTCTCCGGGCAACAAATGTATCCGAAAATAGTGCCTCATATGCCCACAAGAGTCTCCTGACAACACCCCTTATATTCCTCCAGACTCAGAAAAAGTCTGAGTTAACTTTTTGGAGAACCATAAAAAAGGGTCAAAATTGTTAAAATGTATCCAAAAATAGTGCCTCATATGCCCGCAAGGGTCCCCTGACAACTCCCCTTGCATTTCTCCACTGTCACAAAAGTTAAAGTTAACTTTTTGGAGAACCATAAAAAAGGGTCAAAATGGGTAAAAATGTATCCGGAAATAGTGCCTCATAATCCCGCAAGAGTCCCCTGACAACTCCCCTTGCATTTCTCCACTGTCACAAAAGTTAAAGTTAACTTTTTGGAGAACCATAAAAAAGGGTCAAAATGGGTAAAATGTATCCGAAAATAGTGCCTCATAAGGCGGGTAGAGACCCTGTCAATTCCCCTTGCATTCCTCCAGAGGTCATTTCAAAAACTTAAAGAGCCTGTGACACGAACCCAACAACTGTTGTGCAATGAAATAGTGGGCTACTAGTAATCTCGAACCGTTAGTTTAAAAAAGAAAAAGCGATACTGTTCCGATAAATATCAATAATTTCGAACATCGCGGGAAAATTCCTTCGACTCATTTTGAGGTTTTGGGGGAAGCCGGAAGTGACGTCAATCCGGGAACGCTTCACTGTACGGCGAGAGAGCCAAACACGGACAAAGTGTGTTGTCATGAGTAGAAATGGTGAATTACTGAGTTTAGGCACGTTAATAACGTTTTAATGAAGTTGACTACAGTATATTCATATTTGTCAGTGCTTTCATGTCAATTCGGCAAACATAAACATAAATGATCGTGGTGAAGATGATGATTAAATTAGGATTAAAAATCGGTAGTGAGAGCTGCTGAATTTCCTCCCGTCGGATGTGATATAAAAACAAATCGATTATTTTTGTAGTTTTAAACTCAAGTGGCTGAAACTACATTTATTAGTGCTTTCATGTCAATTCGGCGAACATATGATACATTAAATGATCGTGAGGATGATGATTGAAAAATCTTTTGTTTGAGCCGGTCTGCATTTCCTGATGAGAAAACAAACCTTAGCTTTTAGTAGTTGCAGTCAGTGGTGTAGTGGGCGTTGGACGCGGGGGTACGCCGTACCCCCACTTATTTGAAGCATGATTTCTTTTTTTAATAGTCTAATACATCTAAAATCATTGCCAGTGTTATCAGTTGCAAGTGTGTGTTTGTTGTAATAATGACGAAAACATAATAGGCAGATTTCACAGTAATTATAATAAAAAAATAGCTAAAGCATTTATGCAACTTGATTTGAAGCGTGTGTGTGTGAGGGGCAGAACTGTGTGTGTAGGGTGACCAGGTGTCCCGCACTATGCTGGACTGCACACACAGCATTTTAATTATTTGTCCCGCGTCCCACACATTGAGACTATGTCCCGCATTTGAGTGATAGTCGCGCAGAAAGGCCGGATCGGTTCGCTGACAGCCGGCACCTCCCTTTATTATTATATTGTCTAAACGGCATCATGTAAGTTGCGCTGACAGGCGACACAGAGGTCCCCAAGCCCCCCCCCGTTGACAGTTCACGAGCGAGTCCATAGTGTCTCCCGTCCACCCACCACCCCGTCCACCCAGTAAAAACATCCGCACTACACCACTGGTTGTAGTAGTACACCAACATGGATTAAACGTGTGTTTTTTTTTGGACAGTTTACGTGGGCTGGGCTGGGTGCAGTGGCGGACTGGCCATCGGGACGAATCCCGATGGGCCGGTACCGAAGTGGGCCGGTCGGATAAGTCACTAGCACATCCCCCACTCCTCCCATTGACAATTTACTAGTGGTACCGAAGTGGGCCGGTCGAGAGTCCCGGGCTGATTTTTAGTCCCAGTCCACCACTGGCTACATGAACGTATGATCGCCCATATTGACGCACCTAATTCCTAAACTTCTAACAGATACAACATAAACCGATCCTTCAGCCTCATATGAGCTCTCAGACACGTTCAAAATTAAACTGTCATCGCTGTCTGAGCTTGCTGCTGTGTGCCCCATCGTGCGTTTACATGCAGATGCTGGGATCCTGAACGGTGCAGCTGGAGCGCTGTGCCCGCAATGACGTCACACATAATTTGGCGGGACTTGAAGAATCCCCGAGAAGATCTAGAAAATTGTCAACATTGAAGGGCAGATTAATGGTTATCAAAGTACAAATATCCAAAATCAGTTTAGTAACGGTTTTCAAGGGGACAATATTTACTCAAATTGATGGGTTTTGGATGATGGTCACAGCTCGTGTCACAGGCTCTTTAAAGTTTGTTTAGAACCATGCTGGGGGGTCTCCGAGGCAACAAATGTATCCGAGCCAGAGTGCACATATAGCGGATGAATTCCTCCATGAAGTTACACAGCCGTTTTTTTTCTGAGTCCTCTCAAAAACCGGGTTTCCGATTTCGTGCAGACAGTAGTCTGAAAAAGATGAATGAATTTTTTGGACGGAGTAGGGGAGGCTTGGTTTCCCCTCTCCGTTGTAAGTTGCAACGGGGGGGTGGAAAAGTGTCCGGGGCTTCGGCCCGAAGTGCCGAAGGGTTGAGCATCTCGGAGCCCCTTCTCCGTTGGCACTCAGTCATTTTTTCGAGAATTTTTCAAAACTTCATCTTTGATTATTTTAAGATATAATTGACCGTTTTCTTTCATTTCTTTTTCTTTCCACGGGTGGGGGCCTATGACAGGCCACCTATGAGCTCCCAAATTCGGCCTGGAACCTCCAGGATTTGTGGGATAAGCTCCATACACTGACAAAGTCATCCAAAAATGTCACTTCTATAGCTCAAAGATATATAATACAAATATTTTAAAATAGTAAAAGTTACAATTGTGCTCCGCATTACCCGAAATTTGATTTATATGGCCCCATAAAAGTGATTAAAAATCATTTTCGTGGGAAAAAGTGTTAAAACACCTGATTAAAGCATATGCAGGACCCCAGTGAGCCCCATACTATGTGCATTGTGTTAATGAACCATATTAATGATAACGTAAATCATTTAAATGCAAAGATAATAATTAAAAATCATTTTTAGGGGGAAAACTGTTGATCTGTCCATTTCGTTAACATTTGAATGGCCAAATGGACAAGCCTGATTAAAGCATATGCAGGACCCCAGTGAGCTCCAGACTATGTGCATTGTGTTAAGGAACCATATTAATGATAACATAAATCATTTAAATGCAAAGATAATGATTACAAATCATTTTTAGGGGGAAAACTGTGGATCTGTCCATTTCGTTAAAATTTGAATGGCCAAATGGACGGAAATCTGTCCATTTCGTTAACATTTGAATGGCCAAATGGACAAGCAGGTAAAAACGGCAGAGTCGCTGCTCTCAGGGCCTCAGACTCACAGGCACACACACATGCAGAGATCCAGGAGCAGGAATCATGGCTACATGAGTGTTAAAAGTGCATTAAACTGTTTTAATCCCTCAGCCGCTGATGTGCACGGAAGCCTGTCCATTTCATTAACATTTGAATGGCCAAATGGACAAGCCTGATTAAAGCATATGCAGGACCCCAGTGAGCTCCAGACTATGTGCATTGTGTTAAGGAACCATATTAATGATAACATAAATCATTTAAATGCAAAGATAATGAATAAAAATCATTTTTAGGGGGAAAACTGTGGATCTGTCCATTTCGTTAACATTTGAACAGTCGCTGCTGTTAGGGCTCACAGGCACACACACATGAAGAGATCCAGGGTGATACACATGGCTTTTATACCCAGACATAGGTATATGAAAGGCGGGGAAGGTGTTATTGCAGCCCCCCCTCCATAGTCACTCTCCGTTTGAAATGACTTCCAGGTGCTGATAGAAAGCAAGCGGAAACAAACTGATTATAAACAGAATGATGATTATTTTACCCATCAAATCAGTGCTTATATGTGGGTATCTTGTGTCAGCTTTGTGGACCCCAACTCATCATGAGATGTACACGATATTGACAAACATATTTATACAGAATGATGATTATTTTACCCATCAGATCAGTGCTTATATGCGGGTATCTTGTGTCAGCTTTGTGGACCCCAACTTATCATGAGATGTACACGATATTGACAAACATATTTATACAGAATGATGATTATTTTACCCATCAGATCAGTGCTTATATGCGTATCTTGTGTCAGCTTAGTGGACATTAGTTTTTATATGAAAGACGGGGGGAACAGTGGTGTGTGTGAATGGAGAGCGGCGCAGCAGCAGCCAGAGAGGAGGGAGGGGCTCTGCGAGACCCCCCCCCCCCCCCCCCCCCCCCCCCCAGAGTGCACCCAGTGGACAGGTTGCGTCACCTCACTGTGTTACCCAGGAAAGGAGCAGGAATCCTGGCTTCATGAGTAGTGATGTGTCGGTCGCGAACGAGCCGATTATTTTGAACGGCTCTTTGGTATGAACGAGGGGAACCGAGTCGTACTTGGTGAGAGCCGTTCTTGTTATCGTTCAATTGTTAGTCCGCACTCACTGCCTGCCAAAATCCACTCGCCTGTTAAAAAGCTTGATTTTGTTCCCCAAACGTATTCTGTGAAGACCCGCCCCTACTCTGATTAGTAGGTTTCAGCAGGAGAAGTGAGATGGGGTGGGTCTTAACGGAATACGCGAGAGAGAGAAGTCATAACAAGTGGTAGGCTACAGGACAGGTAGACGACGTCTTTTTCGGATGGAAAATGAGCCAAATGCGAAAACGCAGCAGCATTTTGATGAACTTCAACCAAAAAAGCGCACTATTTGTAAAGACAAAATATCCTTTAAAGCAGGGCCAACAAATGATCTCCATCGCCACTTAAAAACACAGTATCTAATATTAAGAGTTGCGTGAATTTCATTCAAGGCAAGGCAGCTTTATTTACTTAACAAATACGGAGGGTAAATTCAAAGTAGTACATTCACGGACATGAATGACATGGATATGGCGCCACCTTGTGTCGTGTTTACAAAGCAGATTATTGACATTAGGTCTGGCAATACAGTCAATCATTATCCTGGTGATTATTTCACAGACAAACCAAGTAACCCCGCCAAAAAAAACGTCTCTTTTGAACGTCTCTTTTGAACGGCTCTTTGAAAGGAACGGAGCCATAAGATCCGGCTCCCTTCAAAGAGCCATAAATCCCATCACTATTCATGAGTGTTAAAAGTGCATTAAACTGTTTTAATCCGACAGCCGCTGGTGTGCACGGAAGTCTGTCCGTTTCGTTAACATTTGAATAGCCAAATGGACGGAAATCCGTCCGTTTCGTTAACATTTGAATAGCCAAATGGACAAGCAGGTAAAAACGGCAGAGTCGCTGCTCTCAGGGCCTCAGACTCACAGGCACACACACATGCAGAGATCCAGGAGCAGGAATTCTGGGTACATGAGTGTTAAAAGTGCATTAAACTGTTTTAATCACACAGCCGCTGATGTGCACGGAAGTCCGTCTGTTTCGTTAACATTTGAATGGCCACATGGACGGAAATCCGTCCGTTTCGTTTACATTTGAATGGCCAAATCGACAAGCAGGTTAAAAACAGCAGAGTCGCTGCTCTTAGGGCCTCAGACTACCAGAGAGATGCACGTGGATTTTATACCCAGCAATAAGGGCTTGGACCCCCGGGTCAAACTGTTATTACAGCCCCCCCCCCAATCCATAGTCACTGCTGTATACCAGCAAAAGGTCTACGAAAGGCGGGGAAGGTGTTATTGCAGCCACCCCCCCTCCATAGTCACTGATGTGAAGGTTTCAGACTACCAGAGTGATGCATGTGGATTTTATACCCAGCAATAAGTCTCTGAAACCTGGGGAAAAGCAGTGAGAATAGAGGGTTTGGGGAAAAAAGATGAATGTTCTCCATAGTTAAACACTTTTGAGACCAATAGACAGACCAATACCATATTTTGACCAAGACACCTGCACAGAGCACCCCCAGGTGGTGAATGCGCGTAAGTACAGTTTTTCAAATTTGTCCTGCCAGTGGCAGGGACTTTGCATTGGAAGTGGACGTAACATTTCCATTGAGAGGACATTTGTACATTTGCAGGACAAATCACATGTTAACTCTGTCCATAAGGAAGACATATCCCATGGGGAATGGAAAGACAGTTGTGTGTTAACAGAGTGGATGGACAGGACACTGAGGCTGGGTTATTCAGTCCAGTTCCACAGCATCCCTCCTCCATTCAGAGGCATAAGAGAGGCAAATCTGTCATCCAAAGAGGAGATAGGTTTTCAGGCCCATTCTGGATCTTCGAGGTCTGAACCGGCATATTGCATGCAGAAAATTCCACATGTTGACTATAAAACAGGTGCTGGGGCTGGTGCGGCCAGGCGATTGGTTTACAACCATCGACCTGAAGGACGCTTACGTTCATGTCGAAATTGCCCCAAAAGACAGGAAGTATTTGCGTTTTGCCTTCCAGGGGGTAGCCTACGAGTACAACAGGCTGCCGTTCGGCTACTCCCTATCCCCACGCACCTTCAGCAAATGTGTGGCCACGGCGCTGCAGCCGCTGCGCGACCATGGCATGAGGGTGTTCTTTTATCCGGACGACCTAATAGTCATGGCCAGGTCCAGGGAATGGGCAATGTTTCACACAGCCCAGTTGATCCTTCATCTAACCAAGTTAGGTTTTGCGATCAATTGGAAGAAGAGCTCCCCCATACCTCACCAGCAGGTAGAATATCTGGGGGTGGTGCTCAATGCAGGCAGGCTACGGGCCATTCTGACAGAAAGCAGACAGGTGTCCCTGTTGCGGGCGGTCTGCAGGCTGCGTCAGGGGGCGACAGTGACAGCTTTGGCCATCATGCAGACCTTGGGTTTTATGACGGCTGCTCACTCCGTAGTGCCACTCGGACTCCTGCATGCACGTCGCATGCAGAGATGGTTTATCGGCCTTCGTTTAAATCTCAAAAGACACAAACGGCGTCTGGTGACCATCCCCCCCTCAGTAGAGAGCAACCTCCGATTCTGGGGATCCCCAGAGAATCTGCGGAGGGGAACTCCACTGGGGCAGGTGACCTCCTATATCACAGTCTTCACAGACGCTTCAGTGACAGGATGGGGGGGGAAATGCATAGAGAGAGCTGTGGGTGGTTGCTGGCCTCTGGCAGAGGCGCGGCATAGCAACCTCCTGGAGCTGCAAGCAGTGATGTTGGTCCTACAGCACTTCAAACCCTTAATACAGGGCAAACATGTGCTAGTAAGGAGCGACAACCGCACCACAGTGGCGTACATCAACAGGCAGGGCGGAGTCCGTTCAAAAGCCTTGTTGACCGCAGCAGAGAACCTGTGGCTGTGGGTGTCACAGATTGTGTTGTCTCTAAGGGCCCTGCACATCCCGGGGCGGGAGAACGGGGGGCCGACCTCATGTCAAGAGGCGGACCCCTGCCAGAGGAATGGAGGCTTCACCCGGAGGTGGTCAAGCAGGTCTGGACTCAGTTCGGGAGAGCAGAGGTGGACCTGTTCGCCAATCGGCGCAACAGCCACTGTGCCCTGTGGGACAACCCACCCTTGGGGGTTGACGCATTTGCACACGAGCCATGGCCAAGAAAGCTGCTTTACGCCTTTCCACCGCTGCACCATATCCCCCCCCCCCCTCCTGGAGAGGGTGAGGCAGGAACAGCTTTCAATCATCCTGGTGGCCCCAGATCGCCGCCTGGCGCCGTGGTACGTGGGGGTAACACAGATGATGGTGATTCCTCAAGTCTGGGGAGTGCTGTCTCAGGAAGCAGGTGCAATAGGGGCATTACCCACTCTGGGCCAGCCTCTCCGGGCTTGCCTCCTGAGAGGGACAAGCTGAGACAGGTGGGGCTGTCTTATAACGTTATTCAGACTATCGAAGCAGCAAGAGCAGAATCCACCATAGCCTGTTACAGGCCAAAGTGGGGGGGATTCCGGCGATGGTGGGAAGGAAGGAGTCTAGAGCCTCTGTCGTTCACGCTGGGCTCTATTCTTACCTACTTACAGATACTGGTGGACAGGGGGCTGGCTCATTCCACAATTAAGTTGTATGCAACAGCAATTTTGTCCTGCCATGAGGGATTTGGAGGCAGGTCAGCCTATGGAGCTTTCCTCCCTGAAAGCACTGTCATGGAAGACAGCATTGCTACTTGCCTTGACTTCGGCCAAAAGAGTGTCTGAGTTGACCGCTCTGTCGGTGCACCCAAGCTGTCTGTTGATCCGGGGTGACCGTAGCGGGACGACACTCAGGCCGAACCCCTCCTTTACTCCTAAGAGTATGAGAAATTAATTCAGACCAAGGAGGCTAAGAAGCACCTCCTCTGCCCAGTGCGGGCGCTAGCATGCTATGTAGAGCGCACGGCTACCATTAGGCACACTGAACAACTGTTTGTGTGCTTTGGGGATGGTGTGGCTGGAAAAGCTCTCTCCAAGAAGCGCTTAGCAGGATGGCTCTGCGAGTGCATTACCCATGCCTATGGACGGGCGGGGAGAGCCCTCCCCACTGGGGTCCGTGCACATTCTACATGGGCTGTGGCTGTGTCAACAGCCTTATTCAGCGGCGTGAGTGTAGAAGATATATGCACGGTGGCGTCTTGGTCTACGCCAGGCTCCTTCATAAAATGTTATCTCCTGGACATGTCTGGCTCCTTCTCGTCGTCTGTGCTTGCCGAGGCAATGCATGACTGGTGAGAGGGGGGGTGGCTGTGGGTCAGCAGGTGTCTGACCCCCCCTCTGGACATAAAGCACTTGTGTATTCCCATGCTCCTGAGGGACTCGGGAGACATGGTGCGCAATCAGCCCCATACAGGGCTGGAGGCAGGCTGGGAGAGCCTTCCTCACTATTGTCCATGCCCACTCTACACGGAGCGTGTGTGAGTGTGGGGGACGTGGTGCACTTATGTTTTCCCATGCTCCTGAGGGACCTGGGGAACATGGTGCGCGGTAGGCTCCAGACGGAGTCTCGGCACAGATCTTTTCCATGCACACTCTACACGAAGTAAGCGTGTGTGAGTGTGCCTTATCCAAATTGCGGCCAAGACTTCTCTACGGTTACAACCGGATGGGAGGAAGTGGGTATGCAATGGATGTTAGCCAAAAGCCGGTCAGGGACGGTGTGGTGGGTCGATGTTGTTGGATGACAGGGCGTGTATACATCGGGGCCCCGCCCACTGTACCCATAGAGTCCAGTAGAGGGCGGAGCCTGTGTGAAATATAACAGGGGGTTACGTATTGTAACCCTAGTTATATAAGCACAGGCGGAGCCCTCTATCTGGGGGCCCTGTCTTTCCTAGTCTGCTCGCTGAAGAGTGTATAGGATAGTGGGCAGCAGGTGTAGCCGCCTTATATACTGTGGGCCTGCGCGCGCATTCAGGTAGGCACGCCCCGATTGGCCGGCTACGTTTACGTAAACACAGTAGGTGAAAGCACGCACAGCATGATAGAGATTAGTACCCATAGAGTACAGTAGAGTGCTCCGCCTGGGCTTATATAACTAGGGTTACAATACGTAACCCCCTGTTATGTCACATACGTATTTGATTATTAAAATGTAAACCAATCTTTTTCATATTGGTATTTTAGAGTTGTACCCCCTAAATCAGGTCTCTAGTAATATATGTTTCTGTTTTTGTAGTGTATTTGTTTTTTGTAGAGATTTTTCATTTATTCTTTATATATTCTATTGGGGGGGGGCACAAGCTAAAATCTTGCCTAGGGCAGATAATTGTCTAGAACCGGCCCTGGGTAGGAGAAATGAATGGAATGTAGGGTCAGGGTGGTTTTTATTAAGTATTGACTCTTAGGAGTGACCATGGATGGTGTTACAACCCGGCAAAATGGTGCAGATTTTTAAAAGGCCGCATATGTATCAAAAGGCCGCATAATCCCCGCTTTTTTCCAAAAAAGTTGAGAAGAAAAAAAGTTAACTCGTCTTGACGTGACGTCATCAGCTCGCGCATCACAGAATGTAAACAACACTGTATAGAGTGAACGGGTGGAGCTCACACGATAGAGAAAACACCAAGATGAAAAAATCGAATCCATCTCATTTACCGACGAACATTTCTACTAAAGACCGGGCAAAAAGTGGGGGGAAACTATTCTGCACCCCGTGCAACTGTGTGTTGGAGCATAAGAGAAAATCGACGGGGACGACCCACTTTGATTCATTCAAACATTCGAAAATGCTTTCTGCTGCTGCGGACAAGAAAGCCAAACAACTCACGTTCAGCAAGGCATCAACCTCCAAAACCCTTTCGAGGGCTACAAGAAACGAAGTGAGTAGCCTACAAGATTGAAGCTGGTCAGATAACGAACGAGTAAATGAAAACGGAATGAGGTGGAGAAGTGTGTGTGTGTGCGTGTGTGTGTGGGGGGGGTGTGTGTGTGTGTGTGTGTGTGGGGGGGGGTGTGTGTGTGTGTGTGAGATTAAAAAAGTCCAATTGCTTTTACAATAAATAAACATTGAATGTGTTTAATTGAATAGTAAAGGGGTTTAAAGTTAGTGGCAGTTTGTGTGTGAGAGAGAATAAATAAGACAGCCCAATATTTTCAAAATTTTTTATTCTTTTTCCCCCCATATTTAGCATATTTCCGCATATTTCGCAACTTCCCGCAATTTCACCGCATAAAATCACATAAAAACCCCGCATGTTTGATTGCATAATCAAGGATTTTAGCCCGCATAATGAAGGAATTTAGCCCGCATAATAAAGGATTTTTGCTGGCGTTTTTCTGGAGGGTCTACTTTATAGAGACTCTACTCTTCATTTCTGATTAATTTCTTCTGGAAAAGAATAATCAGGGACTGATGTTATAAGCCTCTACTCAAAAACGTAGTATTTAACTTTAACTTTAACACTACATTCAATATGGTTGTCCGGTGTTGTTAACACGCTATTATGGAACTACACTGAACAAAAATATAAATGCAACACTTTTGTTTTTGCTCCCATTTTTCATGATGAACTCAAAGATCTAAAACACTTTCTATATACACAAAATAACCATTTCTCTCAAATATTGTTGACAAGTCTAAAAAAAATCTGTGATAGTGAGCACTTCTCCTTTGCCGAGATAATCCATCCCACCTCACAGGTGTGGCATATCAAGATGCTGATTAGACAGCATGATTATTGCACAGGTGTGCCTTACGGCCCGTCTACCAGGGGCGCCGGAAGCAGGGGGGCCAAGGGGCCATTGGCCCCCCCACTTTTATGGATCAATTCAAAAATATACGTGTATTTGTGTAAAAAAATATTTTTCCGGGGTTCGAGTTTTTTGTTTGATTTTAAATAAGCAAAGTCTTGGCTTTCAGAATATGAAACTTTTATTTCCAAAAACAAACGATAAATACAGTTTTGAAGCTTGTAAAGGGAAGAAGACAGGCAGCTCGCTCTCACTCGGCTCCCCCTCAGCGCAGCAGCAGCAGCAGCTCCCTTCCCCCTCCCTCTCACTGAAATTATTAATGTAAACCGTATAGTAATCTAGATAACACGGCAGGGTCCGTGACAGTTTCATCTGATTTCAAATAAACAAAGTATTGGCTTTCAGAATATTAAACTTGTTTCGGCAAATCCAGATGATAAATACAACTTTGAAAGCTTGTAACGGCATAATTACAAGAGGAGAACGGAGTAATTTAACGTCACAGGGCATAACAACAGCCGGTGTTTCTCGTCTGTGTGTTTAACACAGACACACTTGCGAGTTTACCCCAGACAAGTAATCCAAACGAAAATATTTTCCCTCCATAGCTACTCTGGTCATTTGCCCCGCTAATAATCAATCAGATCGATGGATTCCAGAGAAGAGGAAACTTTGAACGTCTTTTTCTCAAAATTATGACTCGGTGGCAATCATTATATAATGTGACATTTTGCTTAATATTTGGAGTACAACAACAATCCTGATATCATTAGAAAGCTAGGAATCTCCTCTTTCCAACAGTGTATACAACTCAAAATGTGTCTTTGGGTCAATGCGAGCAGTTCAAATATTGCACTAGGTAAAATAAAGCAGGCAAACATAACAGGAAGAATATGTACATTTTAATCCAATCAAAGAGGACTTTGTCACACCATTCAAATGTATCAAGTAGCCTACATTACAACCAATAAAAAAGCTGAGATTTGTTTATTTGTTACGTTGTTCTGTGTGTGGCAGCCGTTAACCTAGAAAGATAAACTTAGCTCGCAAACATGTCAGAAGAACCAGCGCATAAGAAAATGAAATACAGTCAAACTAAACTTAAATTCAACCACTTCAATGTCACATCCCTGACATCCACCACAACTCCGGAGCCTGGACCTTCAACTATAGAACCAGCGCAGCCAGATAAACCCAAAAGCAGCAGCTCTGCGGCCGCAGAGACTGTCAAAACCGCAGGCCTCGTTGAACCGAAACAGGCTGGTTCCGACTGCGTGGAGGCTTGTTGTCGCGACATCGAGACGGGTAAAGCTGCACAGCTAATTGTTGATAAAAAGGAGACCGCTAGATCGTTTGGACAAAGAGAAAGGTACTTTAATGCAGAATGGTACAAAAACCGAGAGTGGCTAATTCTTTGTAAAACCACTAAACGGGCCTTCTGTGAAATTTGCAGATTTGCTGCTGTCAAACGGCTGGTAACTTTCTCAAAATGTGGAGATGACAGTTTTGTAAATACCGGATGTAATAACTGGAAAAAGTGCCCAAGCCTCCTGGACAGCCACGAAAAGTCCAATGTTCACAGAGAGTGTGTTCAAAAAAAGTGTGCTTTCTTCAGTCAAACACCAGTCAACATCCAGCTTGTCCAACAGGAGCGTATTGAGCAGGAAAAAAGAAGAGATGGGATGATGGAGCAGCTGCGCTGTCTGCAGTTTCTAACCCGACAGGGCCTAGCAATCAGGGGGCATGAGGATAAGGAGAGCAATTTCAAAAGGCTAGTAGAACTCGTAGCTGATAAAAACCCCACTCTGAGAAGCTTCATGCTCACCGGGAAATATGCATCACACGAGACAATCAATGAACTCATAAACCAAATGTATCGGGAATCTCTCACCACTTTATTAACAGAAATTAAAAACAATGCAGAACATTATGCAGTTATTGTGGATGAAACTCGCGATTGCTCCGGGCATGAACAATTGTCTCTGACTGTACGATGGGTATCAGCTGATTATGTTGTCCATGAAGACTTCATAGGAATGTATGACTGTCCTAAGACTGACGCATTATCAATAACGCTTACTATTAAGGACATGTTACTGAGATGCGGCCTGGACATTGGTGACATGAGAGGGCAAACCTACGATGGCGCATCTGTTCTACAGGGACAAATGTCAGGTGTGGCCAAACGTTTTAAAGACATCAATCCCAAAGCAATCTCAATGCATTGCACTAATCACAGCTTAAACCTCATACTCCAGGAAGCTGCTTCAAAGTGCAACATGGTACGTGGTGCCTTCAGTTTAGTTCACGACATACATGAGGTCATCAACAACTCACCAAAACGACTTACCATCTTTAATACCATTGGGGATGCTGCAGCTGCTGCCACTCCTACTGTCAGTGGCCTCACACCGCTCTGCCCCACTCGCTGGACAGCCAGAGGCAGTGCAATAAAATCCCTGCTTGCGAATTATGAAGCCGTCTACGACACGTTGGATGAAATAATCCGAATGGGGGGGAACACAGAAGCAAGCAAGAAGGCACCAGGGCTGCAGGCATTGATGACTCAATTTAGTGTGTTCTTCGGATTGAAAGTGTGTCTTACACTGTTTTCTTCTGCGGAAGAGGTGGCTCGGGTGCTCCAGTCCAAAGACCTCTCAGCAGAGACAGTTAAGTCAGCAGTGCAGATGCTCCAGACACACTACACAAACCTGAGGTCCACAGAGGCATTCCACAGCATCTTTGAAGAGGCCCAAAGAACGAACATGAGCGACCTGGTCCAGGCCCCGGCTCTTCCTCCAAGGCGGCGCGCTCCACGCCGTTATGATGATGGGGATGCGTCTCATCAGTGGGAAAATCCAGAGGACTACTTCAGGAGCCAGTTTTTTGAGGTAGTTGACCTGCTCACTTCTGAGCTGACTCGTAGGTTTAACCAACCCACTCTGCAGCTGCTGATGAGTATGCAGGTACTCCTCACAGCAGTAAACAGTCCCCCTGGTTTCGGCAGCATCAACATCCCCCAAAATCTGGTCGACATGTACACAGGTGATATTGACATGGAACGGCTGTCCACCCAGTTGTCACTGTTTCCAGCAGTTTTGCAGGCACACAACAGTAGTTCCGCCGCTGAAAGACCCATCATGCAGGTGACAAAGGTGTCCACAATCACCGACATGCTGGCGGCACAGGGACGAGGCACGCAATCCCTCTTCAGTGAAGTGGATAAACTTCTACGGCTGTATTTGACTGTGCCAATGTCAAATGCAACAGCTGAGCGGAGCTTCTCCAGCCTCCGTCGGTTGAAGACGTTCCTCCGTTCAACAATGTCCGAGCGCCGCTTAAATCACCTTCTCTTCCTCCACATCCACAAAGATTTGACCGACGGCCTGGACCTCAAAAAAGTGCTCCGGAGCTTCTGCTTTGCCAGTGAGCGAAGGGAGGTTTACTTCGGCAAAATCTAGGAAGATTGTGTAGATTTAGCCACGTGGAAATGTTCTTTAGCTTTAGCCTAATGTCGGACATTTGTTTGAAGGGTGCTCCGCCTCCACCCTTACCTTTGATTGGACATTTGAGTCATGTGATTTTGATTACATGACATCACAGCTTGTGTTAGGTGTTATTAAGCAATAGTTTCATTGGAAGACCTATTTTATTATACAGTTAATATTACGCCCCAGCCAGGCCAGTTCGAGTGGCTCTTCGTCCTTTTCGTAACTGTATTACAACTATTGTTCATCGGTTGAATAAATAATTTATGTCAATTTCTTGAATTTCTTTAAATAAGTTTCATGAATTGCATTACCTCCTGTAGCCAGAGAGGCGGAGTGATTACCACTCCGCCCTGGCGGAGGCACTGGCGGACTGATTACCACTGTAGATTTAGCATTTCTTTCACATACACACACACACACTTTTTGGCCCCCCCACTTCTGAAATGAATCCGCCGCCGCTGCCGTCTACACTACAGGCATGAAAAAATCTTGAAGCTGGGCGTGTCTGAAGCTTGGCGATTTTTTGCGAGCAACCAATCGCATGAATCTCCCGCCCCCGACATACAAAGCAATAGCAATGTTAAAACAAAGTAAACTGTATATAAACTCTCCAAACAGGCGAAAAAACTATCAGTTTCACCCACTGTTTCTGCCACCTCCCTCCATGCCTGGTTCCTCCGGTTTGTATCCCGGTAAATAGTTCCGGTCGTAAAGAACCGGGTGATTTGCTACCGTAATATCTCGTTTGGAATATGAGGAAATGAACTGCGGTCTGGCTCTCCCAGCTTGCACGCGGTTTGATTGGCTGCGCTTGCACTGGCGGGATTTGCATAAACGGGATTTGATTGGCTGATGCCAAGCATCGAGCCTCAAAAGTTGAACATTGTTCAACTTTTGATGCCGATAGATGCTCGTGATGCTTGCAAAGCCATGCCATGCTCCCCACAATGCAGTTCGGCGAAGATTAAAAATCTTCTACGTCACCCCATTCAAGTTAATGGGCGAAGCGTTGAAAGCATTTTTTGATGCCTGTAGTGTAGATGTACCGTTAGGCTGGCCACAATAAAAGGCCACTCTGAAACGTGCAGTTTTGCTGATACTGACTGGTTTTCGGACCCCCCTAGACCCTGAGGCTGTGTAATATGCAATACAATTATTTCCTCCAATTGTTCCCTTTGAGGAAAAGGTCTTCATGATGAGCTGGGGTTGATTTGTTCTGTCTGAAAATGTATATGGAAACTTCTTAATGGCCCCATTCAGGAATTCAAGGGAGAAGTATTTCTTTGATATCAGTGCCTTCAAACACAAGGCCAATTCAGTTGGAACGATACCCTCCAGAAGATCATGCAAAAGGTCTGGTGGGAAACCATCGACAACATGAAAATGTTCCAAGCTTTCACTAAGTGGAAAGCTTCCTTTGACACCATATTGTTGAGCCATTGTAGAATCATGCAACACATCTTGCACCTGTCTGTCATGATTTTATTTTGTTCTTAGTTGGAATGAGCCTGTCCGAACTTCCTTGTGTTGTATTTCCTCCCGCGTTGCCATACAGAATCGACACATCTGGCTAACTCTGAAGCTTTCAAAGAAGCCTCCTAAAGAATGGGCAGCTAAATTGTCAGCAGCCGCAAATAATACAGTGCCTTTTATGCTGGCTCCTAGCTGCTCGACATATACACCATGTTGCTCAAGAGACACAAGGTCCTGGATGAGAGGGTGGAGAATTTCAGCATAGCCATGGCCTTTGATGTTGTCAACCTTGCAAAGAATAGCAAGCTGAATGGAATGAAGAGAAGAGCGATATTTAGGGTGCAGATTACCAAGTACCCAGTAGATAGCACATAGCTTGTGTTTCTTTCTCGAGGTTCCCAAGGGGTTAGCTACCTCAAAATCATCTATGTACAAAAACAGAGCAATCCTGAACTCTTCATCTGTCAAGAAATAATTGCCTTTAAAGTGGGAACCATCCCTGTGCGATTTGTATCCCTGTGAAAAATTGTTTTCAAGTGACATGGCCTTGTCCAAAATGTCTCCATTGCTTAGCAAACTCTGCAGCATTTCCAGTATGGGGACATACACCACTGACTGCTTGTCGTTTTTTAGGAGAAATTCAACAGGCTTTACCACAGAGAATTCTCTTGTAATGTATGATGTTCGTCTTTTAGCAGTTGACAATGATCCCCCAGCAGAAGTGAATTTCAGGAAAACATTATTCTCAGTGACTACTCTGGCTATCTCGCTCACTAAAGAGTTATCAGCTTCTTCACAATGTTGATTTAGTATTTTTCGAATTGAGGAATGTAACAAGGGCTTCGACAGCAAATACATTTGGTTGACCTGCTCTATAACCTCTTGCATTGCACTTTCAGAGATGTGAAGAGTTGATGACATCTTCAGAAAAAGAGCAGCAACATTATGTTCCAACTGACTCTCCAAATCTTCCACATCTTCACCGAACTCAACATCATCAGCTTCAGGGACACTATCCTCAGCTTCAGGGACACTATCCTCAGCTTCAGGGACACTATCCTCAGGTGGATCATTCAGATTAGGGGGAAGATCTTCAAGTATATTCTCTGAAAAAATGTCAGGTTTGAATGCTGACCTATCCTGCATCTGATGTTCTTTGCTTTTGTGTGAATTAAAGGTGGAATAAACATTGCTCTGAAAGTTACAGCCTTGATATGGACAAGTCACCTTTTGCTTCAACTTCAAATGTCTTCGCAAATGTGTGAAAAAATCTGCTTGACTGCAAGGCTCTATAAAGTCGCATAGCTGACAATGGAACGCTGTTTCACTCACTTTCTCGATATCCTTACGAGTGTGCCATGTTGATAAGTGAACCTTGAGTGCATTAAAAGATTTAAATGTGCAAAGGCATTCCTTATGGAGGCATGGGAGTGGTGATGTCCTAGTATGGCAGCCATGTTTGAGGCGGTAATGCTTAAGTAAAAAGCCTCTTTTTACAGAGCAAAATGAGCAGAACTTACAGGTCCACTGCATCGGAGGTTTTCGATCTGCTTGGGAAATCTGAAAATCAAGAACGACAAACCAACAAAAATAATCAAACATCACCTATAAAACCATTTAGAAACTACAGTGTTGTATTTACCTGATTTAGAATGCAAAACGTGTATTATGCAATATGTGAAAGTGAGAAGAGGACTAAATTGCATCCATGCTATTGTTGTGATCAAATTCTAGTGATGTTAAAGGTCCCATGTCATAATTCCATTGTTGAGGTATACTAAAATAGATTTATATAGTGCTATTTTCCCAAATCACATTGGTTTCTCATACAGCATCTCTGTATAGTATGTGTATTCACTGAATTTCACTCTCTGTCGTAAACGCCTTGTTGGAGCTCCCCTCCCCCCTCCCTGTGAGCCCAGTGTGCTCTGATTGGTCGGGACGTTGAGAAGCTCCCAGCTGCAGTCTGAGCTGCAGTGTGTGCTCCATGGCGGTGTGGTTTCCTGAATGGCGATACACACCTAAACACACTTAAACACAGCCAAACTCATCCTGAGCACACACAAACACTCACAGCCGAAGTAAAAACAATAAGTGTGGCTTAATATTGAGTAAGAAAAAGGTTTATAAACGCTGTGAGATCCCAACTCGTCTGTCAGCGCTCACAGAGCTCTATGCACATCAAAGCAGGAGGGTCTCTCCGCAGCTCCGCAGTGACGGCTTGCAGCACCGCGGAGCTGGCGGAGGGACCCGCAGTCTGCAGCCATGAACTGCCGCCCGTAGCGGGAGAGTCCCTCCTCAAGCTCCCGGTCCCGCACCGCAACCCGCTTGGAGTATATACTGATTGGCGCTCACACGTTGTGAAGTGTAACTTTATACTTTGTTGTATAGAGAGGCGAAGTCACGCCCATCTACTTCCGGTCCATGGGACCCCGGAAGCGAAAAATTATACATTGAATTCAATGGAGAGAGAAAACGTATCTTTTGATCCCGTTTGAATTGTGCCACGAACTACACATATAATGTTTGTCAATCTTAAACAATCATTTCCATGTCAAAAAAGTCACATTTTGTCGTAATACTGTTGGAATATAAGACTATGAAAAATACGCGACTACAAAGACTACAAATCCCAAATCCCATTCTGGGTCGCGCATGTGATGTCACAGGCGATTATGCTCCGAGTGGTTGCGACTCGTAATTAAAGCGAAGAAGAAGATTTCATAACTGATTTATTCCCTCCAATAAATATAAGAGATTGCTCCAATAAATTCACTTTTACAAGATGCCTGTGTGCTTTGTACCATGTTGTAATCACAAAAGTGATCATACCACTTGCTCGTTCTATCGCTTCCCCTCTTATGAAAGGACCAGGAGTCGCTGGATCAGACATATCAGGTAATATCATAGGTAATATACATGTTGTGCATGGAACATAGTCAAGTTAGCTACCTAGCTAGTAGCGACGAGTAGCGAGCACGTTAGTTAGCATTACATTACTTAGCCTTGTCATTTTTAGTAGCCTTACCATTAAGTTATTATTTTATTACATCAAGTACACCAAAATGTTAAACAGTAAGAGTAGTCATCATGGTAAGTATTTCGTGAAACATTTGAAGAGTGGCCTACTGCGCCCTCCATCGGGTGCTAAGGAAGCAGTTCAGGGAGAGTCGAAGGAAGGCAGGCAGGCAGGGAGCTTTGCATGACATTCTTCTGGACATGTGTCATTGTGATGACAGTGAGGGTGAGTCAATCTGTTTGTTGGAAAGACAGTAGTTGAGTGATTACTGAGAGAAAATTATTAAAATAGATAATTATTCAGTGTTGTTACTTTAAAGTGTTGTTACTGACCTTTTTCTCTTTTATTTTCTTTACCTCACCTGTAACTGCTGAGACCCTGAGGAACATGCACACTGGACTGACCTGCTCTGGCAACCTGATTTCCACTGTACGTAATAGTATTTGGTTATGGTATATTATTTATATACATCAAAGGCACAATGCACCCCTCAGAGACACACATGTATTGAGTGTGATATTTTGCATAGATCATGTGAAATCATCTTTACATACTAGAAAACTGTAGGAGCAGCAACTTGTTTTGAAATTGAATTTTTAATATCCGATAATAAAGTTGATCTGTTTTCTTTATTCTTCTCTCTTCCCAGCTCCATCCATCACCATTCTCTGTTCCTGCAGGTCCTGCTTGCTAATAAATGCTTTATTTTTTTACACAGTTACAAATAAAGTCAATGTATTGTATGACATGAAGTTGTGCTTCATTCTGAGTCAATAATAAATTCATTCTGCCTTCAACTGCAAAATGATTGTGGACTGCACTGACATCCATGTAGCTGCCCCCCAGTAAGATGAACCAAGCAAAGCTGACACTCAACATACAGCTGTGCTCTTAAGTTGACATGAAGAATTTGTGAAATATTGGTCATTATTTGGAAAAAATGACTGACGATGCAGAAAACTTTTTTTATTTAGGAACAGTGGTCAGGTGAAGCATTTATCACCACATATGTGTCACACTTAAAAGGCCAAACACACTGGCCAAACACACCTCGTTTACAACTCCCCAGTTGACAGCCATGACTCCGTCTAAATTGTACCCCCCAAGCACCCTCTTCATGAGGGACGCGCATGGAGTGGATGAAAGTCCCGACCTCAGCACAGCACCAAAATTGCTGGCTGTCAACCTGCCCTGCCTGTGTAGCTGCCATTGAGGATTTGTCCGCTGCCCTACGGTGGCTGTCTGGATGGCAGCTTGCTGGTCTCTGCTCATTCGCATTGAGGCAAGAATTGCCTCAAGCCCCCGACCCCCACGCTCCTTCACCAGCTTCGGCACGTTGAAAATGGCCTGATGTTGAGGCTGCAGCTCTGGCTCAGGTGACAAAAGCCATGCCATGCCACGCTGCGCCCCTCAGTGGAGACCTGAACAAGTCTACTTCCTCAGTGGCGATGTCTCTGGCCAGTGGGTTGTATGTCTCCTCTTGCTGTTGGTAGAGTTGAGACACCGGCTGGACTACTTTTGAAGTGCCAGGCTTCCTCCACTGGCACTCAACTTCTGTGGAGCTGATCTGCCACATGGCAAATATTGCCAATGCTGCAGCGTGGCTGCATTTGTACATCCCCCGTGCACAACCACAGACAGCGCTCTGCATCACGCCATCCTCTCCCATGTAGATCTGTACAAATAAAGTAAGTACCATGTTTGTTAACATGCTATAATAGATTGAATGAGCAATACAAGGATGGTCCAGATCTGGGGGTGGGAGGGTTTATTTTTCCATAGTTTTGTCCTCTTGTCTGATTGTTGTTGTTTGTTTTTTCTGAATTTTTTGTAATTTGTGTTGTATTGGTTGTGATTGTACATTGTATTTTTTTTATTGTGTATTACATTTTTGAAAAACATTTGATCAACAAAAAAGGATTTGGTCAGGATCTAGACTCAGTGTGTAGTTTATGAATTAATCAATGCTCTCTACATTAGGAAAACATACCAGTGTACCAGAGGGAGTCACACACAGCTGTGCCTAGATAACCAAACAAATTGACAAGATAACCAAAATCCTTGAATCTACACACAGCAAATAAACTCAAATGACACAACGAGATGTAAAAAGGAGATCACACATATAGTCGATATAAAACTGGCCGCTTCAATCTGAAGAGCAACTAAAACAAAACACCGGAGTGTACCTTGTTCTTGTGAACACTAATGTTATCCACAGCATACACACCCGTATACAGTACACCCGTTCTAGGTTCTGATTGGCTCTCTAGGTTGGCATTCTAGCTTCTGACTGGCTGTCCAGGTTGTCAATCACAGCCGTGGTTCATATTATGCTAGTCGACTCGTAACATCGCTAAACTTTTTTTCTTGACGGTTTTCTCAGTCAACTAATGCTATTGATAACAGTAACATAAATTAACACAGCCCTGCACACTGCAGTCATTATATGCCGGGTCTGTGGTTCATCATCTTCTTTTTCATTCTCCTCCTTATTGACTGACATTAACCTTAAACATTGCGCTCATATTACTCACCGAAACCTTGTAAAGCCGGTCCCGCATGCTGGCTCTTACAGAACCGACTAACTCCCCTTTCGTGTATGTACAGCTCTCAACGTGCCCAGACTTGTAGTGATTTTCACCTCGTTTTATACTTTTATTCTCATTCTGAAAGAATGAGGTGAAATGTGCCAACGTGACGGTCATCTTTGTGTTGGTGACGCGTATTGTGCGGGACCAGAGACATGTAGTTCACTGAGCGGCTTAACACAAAAAAATGTGTTACTTCACAGTTTTACGACACATTTTAATTTTTTTGACTTGCAAAATGTTCTTTTAAATTGACAAACATCATATGTGTCATTCGTGGCACAATTCAAACGGGATCAAAAGATACGTTTTCTCTCTCCATTGAATTCAATGTATAATTTTCCGCTTCCGGGGTCCCATGGAGGCTCCCGGAAGGGGAGGGACTTCGCCTCTCTATAGGCTAATATATAAAACTGAAAACAGCCACAAGTCACGGCATTAGGCTAACACACTGACATTAATAATGAAGTTACTCACGTGCTAGTCTTTGTTCAATGCCTTCTAAACAGAACCTCAACTCATACAAAAAGTACTTAAAAACGTTTATGCAGATAAATCAAGTCAGCCCTCGTCTATCTCCATATATTAAATGTTTTAAGACTATCTCCTGGGCCAAGCTGCAACACGATTTTGCCACATTATGTCTGCAATAGTTAGCATTAGCTAACATTAACTAACGTTAGCTAATGTTATCTTAACTAGCAAGCATATAAACCTTGAGATTAAATACAACAACAAGACAGCAAAACGGTTGGGATGTTAAAATATACTCACCAAAGCAGTGTGATAAGCACAAGATTCACTGTAATGTGACAATGATAATGACCATAGCGGCTAGCCGTTGGGGAGACGTCCATCCGCTGCAGGGCATGCTCGTAAATGTTCCAGAAAGTTCCAGAAAGTAAATTTGAGCGCGAAGTGGTCAAGGAGTTATCTGCGCATGTCCTAATGTTGAAAAAAAATAACCATTTCCACTAACTTAGTTTTTCTAAATTAGCTCACATCAATTACATTGAGTTTGTTAGGTTTTTCGACCCTGTATTACAGCTTAATTATTTAAACTGAGTGTTAATAAAAAATAAGTAAGGCTTATTTATTCATTCTTATTTAACACAATGTTAGGTTTTACAGTGTAGAAAAGCTGTAATTTAATATGAGAATGGAGAATACCTACAACAGGAAAATGCATGAAAGCCGGACGACTCTCTTTGTATGGATCTGCAAAAAACGCTATATGAACAAAGCTGAAAAAAGAAAAACAAGAGTTACAAGTCTACTACTCCATCTAAAATATGCTAGTTTAGGATTGACAAGCTGCACATGTGGTTGTGATGGCCACAGCCACACAGGGTAAAACAACTACACTGCATCTTCATCTTCAGTAGTTTTGCTTCAGTGCAGCTGCAATAAAACTTGCCAATTAACACCATACATTTGCTCTAAATGGTAAACTCTTTATTTGATGGTAATCTGACATTACTTCAAACATTTTAGCACAGCTAACACAAGTATTTGTTTGTATTAATTACTTTCTTTGTCTCTTGAGTTACCATGTCCATTGGGGGAGGTTACTTCCTGGTTCAGCAAAGGGTGTGGCCGAGCGCTGAGGACTCATAAATACTGCAAGGAGCCGATTGGGACAAACCACCTGCTTCCATGCCAAAGGGGGGATTTGGGTTTTGTCAGTGTCCTTTGTGTATGATGTGGCTATTAATTATCCCTTGGGTTCAACGTGGTTTGGCCAAGCCACTATATAGGTTCCTTGGTTTTTCATGGTAGGAGGTCAGTTTTGTTGAGTTAACACATGTTATGTTTCTTTGAGGTATTTTCTGTTGACCTCTTTTATAGGCCTAGTTATTATATGATGTTTTGTGGATTTTTGGGTAAATAAAAACCCTAGTTTATTTAAACCACTCCTGTGTCCTGTTGTCTTACTGCTTGGTCCCTGACAATTGGTGGCAGTGGTGGGAGAATTCAGTGGAGGACAGAGCTGTTTTTTTTCAATTTCTTTTCTTTAAAAAAAAAAAAGATGCAGCGTGGAGGGAGAATTACAAGGAAACCGGGAGGACCGACAATCCTTTCAAATGTCCTGGAGAAGCAAGCCAGTAGTGAAGAGGGGGACAATGGGGCCTCTGGAGTGGTAGAAAGCACTGAGGGTGAAGGTAAGGAGCCATCCATGTCGGACCTGGTGGCCCCGCTTCAGGCTCATATGGGGCAGACGGAGGCTCAAGCGGCAAAGCAGAGCGAAATAACTACAAGACAGGAACAGCGTTTTGAAACAATGCAACAGTAGTTTCAGCTTTTGCAGTTAGAAGTTCAGGCCAGAACATCTCCACTACCAGTGGCAGAAAGCAGATTGGGTTTTTCACTTGTTACCATTGCTTACTGGCGAAGCTAGAGGTACTTATGTGCATATGGACATTGATGATTCCCTTGACTATGACCAAGTAAAATCTTCTATTCTTTCTAAGTGTGACATCAACCCTGAGACCTACAAGCAAAGATTTAGTTCCTTGGAGTTTAACCCTGACGAGAGCCCAATGTAAGACTCAAGGAACTTTATGGGAAATGGATCCAACCAAAAGGTAAATCCATACATGAAATTGGTGAAATACTCATACTAGAGCAATATTTGAGAATGTTGTCCCCTGAGCTTCAAGTCTGGATCCGAGAGCGTGACCCAGGATCGGCGATGGAGGCTGCTGGACTGGCTGATGTCTTTGTTGCTGCCCGTAATAAAGGAGAACAATGGAGCTATAACTCATGGAGTTCAAAGGATTGACACAAACCACCTCGACATTACAATCAGGAGACACCCTCGGGTGTGGGTAAGCCTCCCATGTGGGAAAAGCAGTCAGCTAGCGGCCCATTTAAACCTCTTGGTAAAAAGCCAATTTATTATCTCTGTGGAATAGAAGGCCATATAAAACCTATGTGCCCCCAAAATGACACAAATGTGCTTTGTGCCTCACCCTCATATTAAGCATGTGCGTAAGGATGACCAGTCTATTAAGATGACACTCATAGAAGTTAATGGAAAGATTATCAAGGCCTTGCTGGATTCTGGAAGTAGTCAGACTCTTGTGCAACGGAAGTTTGTACCACCCAACATTATTAGCACAAGAGACACGATCCCAATCTGTTGTGTGCATGGAGATGAGAAAAGCTATTCAACAGCTGACATGTACATAAAAGTAGAGGGTCAAACTTACCTCTTGAACATTGGGGTTGTTGATAACTTGCCTTATCCAGCAGTGCTGGGGCGAGATCTTCCAGTGCTTTTTGATTTGTTGGAGGGGAAGCAAAGCCAAAAATGTAATGTTGTAGTTACTGGAGCACAGGCACAATCACCAAATGAGCAGTGTTGGGACCAACGCGTTACTTTGTAACGCGTTACTGTAACGCCGTTTGTTTTGGCAGTAACTACTACTCTAACGCGTTTTTTAAAATTCAGTAACTCAGTTACCGTTACTACATGGTGCGTTACTCCGTTATCTGTTGTATATAGTCTCGGCTCCCAGATGTTGGTGAGCGGCGCCAACAGCGAGGCGAACAGAGATGAGAACTGTACTTAAGTACAGTACTTGAGTAAATGTACTTAGATACTTCCTGTGTCACATGCGGAGACGCGCTGTGGTCGTGTTTGTGTTTACTAACAAGACTATCATGGCGGCAACGGAGCTCAAGTCGAGTTTCTCCGCCTGGAGATTGTTATGTATGTGTCACATCAGGTGTGACTGTGCCTTTAAGATGGCACCGGGAGTTTTGGGATGTGTGAACCGGATACAGTTGTGTTGTTGTGGTGTTGTCATGAGAGCGTTTGCAACAACGTGTTCAATAAACGGTCAATCTAAATGTGGTAGTCCATAGTCTTATATATATATATATATATATATACAACAGAGATATTCTCACTATTTCACTTTTGTCGAGCACAAAGAAAAGAACGTTTTATTTAAATGTAAGTTGATTCTTGGTGGGTCAAAGATCTTATCTACTGCCCAAAACAGCAATTCAAATCTGTTGAAACATCTGCAGAAACGAAGCTAGTAGCCTAGGTAAGACCACAAACCCAGACTCATCCGACGCCACTCCACCTGCACCTAAGCAACAGCGGCTGGATTTTAACCGAGGGACTGCTAGCCAGGGAACAGTTGATAAAGCCATTGCACGGTATGTTGTAGAACACATGCAGGCTATTTTTACTATTTCTATTGCTATTTCTTGATCAACAGATTGTATTATTCTCCAATGCATTTAACAGTACTGAAATGAAGGCTATAAGGGCATTAATGGGAGCCTTTTTTTAAGTAACTAATGCGTTACTGTTCACAGTAACACACTTTTTGGTGTAAGTAATCAGTAAAGTAACTGAGTTACTTTTGAAATGAAGTAACTAGTAATGGTAACTAGTTACTGGTTTTCAGTAACTTGCACAACACTGCAAATGAGCACTCTGAGACCTTTTTCAATCAGGAGCTTGACACAACATCCGGGAGACCTCGGAAAACTCGCAGACAGAGGAGGCAGGAAAAGTTCCAACACACAGTTGTAAACCCACCATCCAGCACTGAGCCAGATTTAACCTTACAGTTTCAAATGCCAGCCAATATCATAGAAATGCAGAAAGCTGATCTATCCCTAGTTTCTCTTTTTCAGACGGCGAAGGAAAAAGAGCCGGGGGCTGAGCTGGACTTCAACGAGGACGAGTATGTTCTGCAATATGGCATTCTCTACCGTCAGCAGGGGTCAGTGTTGCAGCTAGTGGTTCCCCAAGCAGTTAGATACGACATTCTCTTTTTGGGGCACTCTATCCCCTGGGCTGGCCACCTGGGTAAGCATAAAACCATAGCTCACATCCAACGCTATATTCACTGGCCTGGCCTGCGAAGAGAGGTCACTCAATTCTGCAGAAGTTGTCCTCAGTGCCAAATAACAACTGCGAGAACCCCCTCCAGAGCTCCCCTCCAGCCTTTACCCATCATTGGCACCCCATTTGAGCGCCTTGGGATGAACATTGTTAGTCCTGTTGAGAGGAGCAAGGGGGGAAACCGGTACATGCTGGTCATAACAGATTACGCCACAAAGTACCCAGAAGTTTTTCCATTGAAATCCATAAAAGCAAAATCAGTTGCTTTCTGTTTGGTTCAGTTATTTTCAAGAGTAGGTTTCCCTTATGAAATATGAACTGATCAGGGAACTAACTTCATGTCCACTCTGCTGAAACAGGTGTATCACTTGCTAGGTATTCGGAGCCTGAGGACCACACCATATCATCCCCAAACTGATGGATTGACGGAGCGTTTCAACCAAACCCTGAAGCAGATGCTACGGAAGTTTGTCAACAACAGTGGCACAGACTGGGACCAGTGGCTGCCATACCTCCTCTTTGCTTATAGAGAAGTACCCCAAGCCTCCACTGGTTTCTCTCCATTTGAACTTTTGTATGGACATGAAGTACGAGGACCTCTCTCACTGTTGAGGGAGATTTGGGAGGGAAACAAGGCGAGGGAGGATTCTGTTAACATTGTATCCTATGTTGTTCAGATGAGAGATCGATTGCTGGGCCCAATCACACATGGCAGTGGCCCAGCAACAGCAGAAGTCCTGGTATGATCAGTCAGCTCGGCAAAGATCCTTCAACCCAGGACAAAAGGTACTAGTTCTCCTCCCAAGTGATAACAGCAAGCTGTTGGCAAAGTGGCAGGGACCATTTCAGATCAAGAAGCAACTCGGGCCCACAACATATGAGGTATCGACGCTCCAGTAGAGTACTACATATAAATCTCTTGAAAGAGTGGGTGCCGCAACCTGAACAAGAAGCAAGAGTGATTCTCATCAGGGATGTGCAAGAGGAAGAGGAAGTGGAGGAGCTATACCTATCTCCAGGGGGGGCTACGGTGAGCCATGACCTCAGCCACCTCTCAGAAGACAAACAGCTTCAGGTGAAAACAATCCGTAGGTCAGAATTATTTCAGGAGAATCCTGGGAAAACAGATATCGTTGAGCATGACATTGTGGTTAGAGAAGGTGCTTCTGTGAGACGGCTGAGTTACAGGATTCCGGAACGCCTTCTGAAAAAGGAGGTCGATCTGATGCTGTCCCTGGAGATCATTGAGATTTCGAAAAGCGAGTGGTGCAACCTAGTGGTCCTTGTGCCAAAGAAGGATGGCAGTCTTAGGTTTTGTATTGATTTTCGGTACCTGAACTCAATTTCTCTGTTTGATTCTTATCCAACACCAAGAATCAATGAACTGCTTAAACGGCTTGGAAAAGCCAAATGCTTAACTACCTTAGATCTTTCCAAGGGTTACTGGCAGGTTCCACTGACTGAGCGGTCAAGGGTGCTGACAGCCTTTAGGACACCATTGGGTCTTTTCCAGTTCATGCCATTTGGGCTGCATGGTGCTCCAGCGACTTTCCAGAGGCTTATGGATCAGGTACTTTGTGATTTATCTGGTTTTGCTGCAGCATATCTTGATGACATTGTCATTTACAGCTCCACCTGGGAGGAGCACATGGAACATCTGCACACTGTCTTGGATCGCCTCTACTCTGCGGGGCTGACTATCAATCAATCGAAGTGCGTCTTTGCCGCTGCAGAGATGGAGTACCTGGGCCACATCATTGGACGCGGTGTGATACGGCCGCGGGTCAGCAAGATTCAGGCCATCGAGTCATGTCCTGTGCCACAAACAAGGAAGCAGCTCCGATCTTTTCTGGGCATGGCAGACTTCTACCACCACTTTGTACCACAATTCTCTGCCAGGGCAGCTCTACTCACAGACCAGACTGGATCCCTGTCTTCAAATCAGATACAGTGGACAGAGGAGTCCTTGGCAGCTTTTCACGACATCCAGGGATCATTGAGTAAGAAACCTGTTCTTTACAGTCCAAAATTTGATGAACATTTTATCTTGCAAACGGATGCTTCTGATAGGGGTCTGGGCACTGTGCTTCTCCAGGGGTCATCAGACAACCGCCATCCAGTGGCCTAGATCAGCCGGAAACTGTTCCCCAGGGAGGTTAGGTATTCAACCGTGGAAAAGGAGGCACTGGCTATCAAATGGGCCCTCGACTCTCTCCGGTATTACCTCCTGGGTAGATAATTCACCCTGGAGACTGATCATAAAAGCGCTTGAGTGGATGGGAAGGACGAAGGACACCAATGGAAGGATTACCCGGTGGTACCTGGCACTGCAACCATTCCGCTTCAACATTCAGCACATCCCAGGGAAGGACAATGTCACAGCCGACTACCTCTCTCGCTGTTTCAGCGAGAGACTTGAAGGGGGGAGTGTGTGATGGCCACAGCCACACAGGGTAAACCAACTACACTGCATCCTCATCTTCAGTAGTGTTGCTTCAGTGCAGCTGCAATAAAACTTGCGAATTAACACCATACATTTGCTCTAAATGGTAAACTCTTTATTTGATGGTAATCTGACATTACTTCAAACATTTTAGCACAGCTAACACAAGTATTTGTTTGTATTAATTACTTTCTTTGTCTCTTGAGTTACCATGTCCATTGGGGGAGGTTACTTCCTGGTTCAGCAAAGGGTCTGGCCGAGCGCTGAGGACTCATAAATACTGCAAGGAGCCGATTGGGACAAACCACCTGCTTCCATGCCAAAGGGGGGATTTGGGTTTTGTCAGTGTCCTTTGTGTATGATGTGACTATTAATTATCCCTTGGGTTCAACGTGGTTTGGCCAAGCCAATATATGGGTTTCTTGGTTTTTCATGGTAGGAGGTCAGTTTTGTTGAGTTAACACCTGTTATGTTTCTTTGAGGTATTTTCTGTTGACCTCTTTTATAGGCCTAGTTATTATATGATTTTTTTCGGTAAATAAAAACCCTAGTTTATTTAAACCACTCCTGTGTCCTTTTGTCTTAATGCTTGGTACCTGACAGTGGTTCAAGAAGCAAATCTACCAGTAAATGAAGACGGTAGAAAAAAGAGACAAGGCTCCAGTTATCCAAACTCCGAAGCTGTATCCAAGCCTGACTGAACCACCACCTCCCTACATGTCAGAGAATAACCCTTTTTCCCAACCTTCAATTCAAGCCCCAAGTTTTGGTGTTCTGGGAGGAATATTGGATTTGGAGGGAATCCTCACAGCTAGAAGTGTCAAAGAATTGGAGTATGAGGTGAGAATCCTAACCAGTAAATCCAATCAGCTGATTGAGGAAAACAAACGCAACAAAGAATTTAATGATTTGGCAGCATCCATGAGAGACTCCCAATTTCGACAAGTGGGTTTAGGAGCGTTAGAAACACCCATGTCATTCCAGTTACCCAGGAGGAACATGCCCATTAGAGATGCAGGACCACTGACCACTCATGCAAATCAAGCCTAGCCATCTTTTCTTGATATCCAGCAAAAAGAAGACCAATAACTCAATAAAAGTTCAGAAGAGAGACACAGAGAGGAACAAGAAATAGAATAGAAGAGAGACGCAAACAAGTGCCTTAACACTGAATGTAGTATAAGAACAATTTCTGTGAAAGGAGTGTTGGGGCAGAATCTCTGCTTCGCGCCGTTCCTCTATGAGTTTGTTTTAAAAGAAGGAAAAGTCAAAGCAGCCAGGATAAGGGTTACACAATAATCTGCTTTAATGGCAAAAACATACAATACATCACCCAATCACCTAATCATGAAGCACTCTGCAACAGCAGCTTCAGAAGGCAGAATGCTCCGGCTCTGGTTCATCCAGCCGGAAAAGGACTTAGCATTTCAGCAACAGGAGGAAAAGAGAACGAACTTAGAGAAAACACAGGCTTTCATACTAAAAACACAGGAGGAGGTGTGTGAATGCTTCCCCCAGAGGTTATCTTATTGGGAGAGACCAACACATGACCTGTCGTACCCAATCAGCGCGATGCAACAGAAGAAACCCGGAAACAAAAAGTCTCTTTCAGTTTGACGAAGACCAGATACCTTTTGGTGTCTGGAACGAACCTGCTCTAAATAACAAGTTTCCTTATCTTATTTCACATCTTGCAGCCAGCACACACACATCCCCTTTATGGCTCTTTGTCTCTGTGGCCATCTTCCCCCCCTCAGTTGTTAATGCACCTTTCGTTTCACCTACTCTTGGCATCTTTTAAGATATAGTTGGATTATACAAATATCACATGTGAGTTACCTTAATATCCACAATACCGAGGAACACATTAATGCTATTCTTGATAAAAAGTCATTAAACACACACATATATTTATCATGTAGACTTCCCTAATATTTGAAATGCTGGAGATCTTTTAAGAAGAATGTCCCCTCCCCCAGCTCTTCCAATCTACTGGAATGCAGAACTGCTCTCTGTTCATACAGAGTAATAAAACATGTTTAAGCTAATTTCCCCACAATGTTTGTAGCCATTTAGTACCCACACATGAAAGAACAAAACAAAGAAATCAAATAAAACACCAACACAGATACGGTTCAGCAATAATCACATCTAGCTGCTGCAACAGACACCCTTCTTTATGGGTTGACAGGAAACGAATCATTAACTTTAACAAGACTTTAACTACATTATCTGAAAATGTATCTGGGAATTCCCCTGTTAATTGCAAGGACTATTGATAATTAACAGAGAGACCCTAGGGGCCTCTTCTTGGTATCTGCTAGGCAGAAGTCACTCAAGGCAGAAATCACAAGTTTAACACACATTCTATATAAGGTGACATTAAAATGAATATACCAGATTGAACTTTCCTGCCATAACACGTTACTTTCATCCTTCAAATAATTCAAATAATACTTCAGGATTAAGAAATGTTCTAATACCAAGCTAATTGCTGCTATTTTAAGAGTGACATTGAAGGTTTAAACTAGAAGTTGCACAATGAAAATACTTTTATGTTTGATGATGAACCAAGGATTCTTCTGTATTTTTGACGAAGGTTATGAATTTTTCCATTTTTGATTGTATATTTTTTATATGAATTATGAATGAAATGTTCAGATGAAGAACACATTGATTTCAGTATTATTTGACATACCTTGAAAGGCATGTAAGGAGGGATTGTAAGAAATTGAAATCAATGATATACTTGAATATTGAATGGATCTACCTTTTATTTTGAAAACCTTTATTTTGAAGGACAACCTTGTTGTTTACATGATGTCACTTCCGGTGTTACGTGACGTCACTTCCGGCCACACTTAAACTATTTTTTCAGCCTTTAGAATGTACCTGTCACTACCATGGATGTCACTACCATTCATTCCTATGAGAGTTGCTCATTGGCGCATGATGATAAAATGGCCCAACTTTTGAGAGAGCGAAACGTCAGAGATTACCCGGCATGCCTGAGAAGTACCCGTATGTGCACTCATAGCGCATGCGCAACTTTAACCAAAATGCTCGTTCACACATCAAGCACGTCAATTTGCGTACACGTAACAGCACTGCACGTTCATGACAGCATGGTAATGATTTGTTATTATGATGGATTTGATATTAACGAGGCGGCAGTTCAATCAGGAGAGACGTGATGTATGGAATACATGTTTATTATCGGGTCACATTATATAAATGAAACATAATGATGACAGTTTATAACAAGTGAATGAAATGGTGTTTGGCGATTAGGCCCAGGTTTTGTAGGATGTCATTCGGGAAGGGAAGAACCGTTTCCGATGAACCCCCCCGGGTCTAGACACTGGTGGTGGTGATAAGTGGTTAGGTCCGGTTGGAAGGGAGAAGGTTGAGCTTGGCCCTGAGTTGGAAGCAGGAGGCGAAGGGGTGGAGGAGGGTTGCGCGTTGACACCTGGAAGACAGCTGATGGAAAAGGGGAGAGCATATATAGAGGGATTAACAGGTGCGATGATTAGGCTTGTGAACGGAGGGAAGTGATAGGTTAGCTGAGGAGTGGCGCTCCCTATCATTTAGTGAAGGGAGCGAGTATTGCCATGACGCGCAATACAAGTGATAGGTCTTCCTGCCTGAACTTGCGCTGAGCTTCATTTAGCGGCTACAAATTAATTTAACTTCTGTTAGACAGCTATATGCTGTACATTTTTGCACACATTCACAGTAAATATGTATTCAGTATGATAGCTGTCTAACAGAAGTTAAATCCATTTCTCACTTATTCTGACAATGTACTTAACCCCAAATAAAAGAACCCAATACAAATTATTGTTAAATAATAGTGAAGTCACGTTGTAATAACAATAACTCGTTTTATTTTTGAGCTTTGCCAAAAGCCACTACTTGGGTTGCCGTCCGGAGTTGTCCAATATGGCGGACCATCTCGCACATGCGCACTGCAGATCGGGCAGAGCTGCAGATCGGGTAGTGACAATATCAAATAAAAAGTCATGAATGAGAATATGAGGAGAAAAGGCATATGGAGTTATACAACAAATACACAAAGTCTAAATCCTCTATTTTTGCAATATTAATCACAGAGGAACGAAGGGGAGGAAGGCCCACCCATCGTTGAAACAGCCAATGAGAAGAGGAGCCAGGAATCGCATGTACACACGCAGCACGGAGACTCGGCTTCTCTTCTTCTAGTCCAGTTTCCACATAGTTTTACAATTTTTACCTAGTTTACCACCTAGTTGTTGAAAAGTTATTGAAATAAACATTTTCGATGTGATTCAATGAGTGAGTCTGTAGTTTAGTTTAGACTCCCATTGACAGAAATGTCCATGGGAAGGACTCACTAGCCGACTAACTAACTATCGCTAAAAACCCTCAAAGAAACTTGGCGGCAAAGATATTAGCATTCCCAAAGTTTAATGAGTTTGGTGAAATTGTATGCACAATACAGACATAGTTAACATAGTTGAGACTGTTACTGTCAATCTGCTACACAAGCAAAAATATATAATTAAACACAATTTGCTGTGGAACGTATAGTTGATTACAATAGCTTAGCTGCTCGGAAGTAATGCTGCTGCTAACTTCAAAAATAAACATAATACAAAAGTAGTTATAGTGACAGTTTGTCTGACGATGATAGGATCAGACAATGCATTAACTGGAAGGAAAAACAATGCACATGCTGACGTTTATAAATAACACAAATAAACCTGGCTGTGAACTACTACAAAATATATTAACTAGCAAAGTTTGGTGACACAGGAAGTGGATACGTAACTGAAATATGTTCATTCTCACAACACAAGGTGGTGCTACCACAGCTTAACATCAGAACATACAGTATATGATCAATTAAGTATGAAGGCCAGAACAGTCAATACCAACTTGGTTATATCCACGACAGCGAGAAACTATCCATCCTCTTATTTTAATGTCCACTGTGTTTTTTTGGGCTTTTACTGAAAGACAACATTAGAAAATGCATTTCTTTGTGTTCGTCCCAAGACAGAAGAACAACAGTTGCCAACACAAGTTGACACTGTTTGTATATAAATAGTTGCTCAAACATCACCTTTAATTAAAATAACTAATTATGAAACTCTGACTGGAGCAGATGTGCACATAAACACAATCGCAGTCACTTAAAACTAGAGCTTGGTCAAAGACGCAGCAATTAGCGATTTCACACACCATCACCTTAATTAGAGTGGAGAGTAGGGACACAAAAAAGTGAACACACACATTGATGCCCTCACAATGACGCAGAAAAACAAATTAGTATCTGTTTTATATTAACAAAGATGATACAATGATGTTTGGAAAATTGGGTGGAATAAAAAGAGAGCACAACAAAACATGGGAGACAGGAATTGAGGGAGGGGGGTGAGCTGTGCTATAAAAAGGTGCCCACACAGGCACAGGGAGTCACAAAGCTAACCTACACGGTAATGAGGGCCCGTGTTAATTGAGGGTAGTAATTAATCAGTCCTGCTGCTAAATAATCAATGTCAAGCCTCTGTGTCATTCTGTCATAATATTGGCTTTACAGTCACCCACCCACACCCTTCACACACACTGCAGAGAAACACAAAAGCGAATAAATGTTGAGTCGCAATGACACATCTTTTCATAATTAAATAAAGAAGAAGCTATTAGTCCCCAACACACAACTTAGTGGACACTGCATTTTGTCAGAAACAACTTTTAAATTGTAGCAACTCTTGGAAATAGCAAGTGTTCATCTATTCTTTAATTTCTTACGAAACTAACTCTTTGTATGAATGGCTGATGTAGAATTGAACACAATGTATCTCTCACTAATGTCGGCTTTTAATACTCAGGGTGAAAACAACCACACTATGGTAGTCTAAAAGTGTAATAGACTTGCAGTCTATAGGAATCCACCTTTCATGCACACATTCAATTTGCGCCAAAAAGCGGAAACGTGGAAAAATAAGGATAAGCAAATAAATTAAGCTTGTAACGTCCATTCGAGCTCCGAAATAACGAAATAAAAACATGTTATTTTAATAATGTTAAAACATCTTGTTTCGCACCTCTTCTTCTGCAATTATATCATGGTTCTCCGGAAAATTGCCGCCACCTACTGCTTATCTAGATATCTTGATATTTTCAAAAAAAATTGTACAATTTGGTATACAATTGAATGTTAACCTGGCTTGACAGCAGAAGTAGTACTAAGTAATAGTTTATGTTGTGATGTTTAAAGATTTTCTCCTTTTCTTCCCAACGGATCACATTGTCGAGGTCATTCATCCAATGGATATCATCGATTTAACCTTGGCTATAGTGTGGTGCAGTGACGCGTCCTAAAACCCGGAAGTAAGCTGCGCATGGGTTCCCTCCGGTTCCCTCGACAAAAAAGCAATGCAATTTCTCCATAGGATTTTAGAAAATAGCTTGAAATAAGGTCTGTGTTTGACACACATTTAAGAGACGCATCACGTTTTGTTCAGTCGGATAATATCCACATGTCTACCCTACTTTCATATTTTTCTTATCGTAAATCTAATCGCCAGAAGCAAAATGCTAACGTTATGCTATAAACGAACTACAGCAAGGTCGCACGACTTCAACGTCATGCCAACTTGAGATCGATATTCAAAAATACAGATTCAAAATTGTACAACTTGAAGCGTTTGTTTTAAAAGTTTGCAGGAGGCAGGTACTTGCTTTCAAGCAGAACAGGGATAAACAAAGTTAGCGGGAGTGTTTACGTGTTTGGCGTAATGACGTACAACGTCCTCAACAACTTCTGTAGTCCTATTCAGCCACTTGTAAACAACCATCTTTTTTTCAGACATGTAAACTCTTCAGAATTCACCAGTGGGGTCACTGCTGATGTATTTAATGTCGTAGAACAAAACGTGATCCGTCTCTTAAATGTGTGTCAACCACAGACCTTATTTCCAGATATTTTCCAAATTCCTATGGAGAAATTGCATTGCTTTTTTGTGAAGGGAACCGGAAGTGGTGAAAATGCTAACTTAAGTCCGGGTTTTAGCACGCGTCACTGCACCACTCTATTGAAACTCAAAATAACTGCAACTGTTTTTTATTTTGTACTTTCTTCAGATCGAGCACACAAAATAAAATACAGTGTACTGAGAGTATGTAAAACATTGTTCTCCATAATAAAAATAGATGTACATACTGTAGGTCTCAGTTGTCTGTCAGGAATGTGACAATGTTAACAAGTATACATTTACTGTATAAAACCTTATAAAAGTCAGAATATGAAATTGATTACTAAAATAGAGATTCATCTCTATTTTCTATCATTTTTAAGCAAAAAAAACAACAAGGTTGACTTATACTGCACTTTTAATTGAAGGTATTGTTTTTACCTCTAGCCCTCTTTTAGAACTTTACATTGTGCTTTTTTCCCTCAAATTCCTGATATTGAGTTGGATTATGAAGGATTCTCCAACACTATCAGTCTAACAACATCTCTAAATCATTGAGAGCATGCTGACAAAAATAAGTATTCCACTATTTGAGGCTGTCAACTATTATTAGAAATGGACTAGAAAGTTTGATTCGATAGATGTCAAGACTTTGAAGAACGAGAAGAACATGGAGACAGATGTTACAGAAAGCAGATGGGGAAACTTCTTGAAAGACTTTGAAAGTGTCACTGTGCTGTACTGTACCATATGCAATGTCCCATCACAGCGGGGGACATCTCGGCACAAAACTGCAAAACGTTTCTCAACGCTGGTGCATTATATATCAGATAATGGGAATCCTTTAAATAAACAAAAAGTCATTGTAAGACAACGTGCGTCAGAGCTGGTTGCATTCTGCCTTTGTTTAGGACAGGTTGGGTTGCTCTGCAGCGTTATGCTAAAGACCTACAATATAATTTAATTGGCTACCAATGTGACAAAAATAACTGCCTGAAACTGTCTCAGTCAGAACAGAAATTCCCAGAGAACATCCTGTGAGACGCTCTAATGATTCAGTTTTCTCTTTGTCAAAGTTTTCAAAAACTTTCCCATGACAATGTAATAATGTCACAATTAATTTAAAGCCAGAACATTCAGTGCACTTTCAGAAATGCCGAGGGAAGGGGCTGCTAACAAGGGCACTTCTAGTGTAGAGGCAATTATAATAGTGCAATAATGATTGTTTTCCTTTAGCTTAATAGATGTATCACTTAATGCAAGGTCATGAAATAGAGTGGACTTTGACACTGAATAACAAATCCTAGTAACAGGGTTCGTTTTAGCAAAGCTCCCTAATCTGCTACAGCAGGACCTTAACCTGTTAAACCCTGAGCCTGTTTTTCAGGTCTCAGGCTCGAAAATGACATTCCCAGAACAAATGACCATATCTTCCCTTCTAAAAAGGGTTAAATTAATAATCTTTTTTCTCAAAGTAATGATAAACCTGTGAGTTGGATGTAGAAAAGTCAGAATCAATATAGATGTTTTTTATTTTAAAGAAAATTCAGATTGAACATGGTAAAAAACTGTAAATTATAGTGTCCGTCCCAAAAATATGTTGTACTTATAGTGAAAACTAACCTTGGATGATGTGTTAGTAGACTAAAAGCTTTAGGAATCCAAAGTACAACATATATATACAACATATAGTCTTTCAACATATGAAAGACCGCGGCTCTCAGGGGGCCGGGTTCGAGGGCGAAGACTGCGGCTCTCAGGGTGCCAGGCTCTCAGGGTGCCAGGCTCGAGGGCGAAGACCGTGGCTCTCAGGGGGCCGGGCTCGAGGGCAAAGACCAGACAGCTCTGGAGGCCGGGCAGAACCCGGTGCTGGCCGAACAGGAGCCGGTGGGACAGGCTTCGGCAGGATCCCCCACGGAAGAGGACCAGGAGTTGGCAGGACCCCCGGTGAGACAGGTGATGGCGGGGCCTCCAACGGAACAGGACAAGGGGTTGGCAGGACCCCCGGCAGAAGAGTTGTTGGCGGGACCCCCAGAGGAACAGGACATAGGATTGGCAGGACCCCCGGCAGGAGAGTAGTCGGAAGGACCTCCAACAGGAATGGACATGGAGCTGGCAGGGCCCCCAGCGGAACCTCCAACGGCACAGGACATAGGGGAGGGGGACTAGAGAGGGGACTTGAGAAGAGACTAGAGAGGGGACCAGAGAAGGGACTAGAGAAGGGACTTGAGTTAGGACTCGAGAAGAGACTAGAGAAGGGACCAGAGATGGGACTAGAGATGGGACTATGGCAGCTGGGGCCAGAGCTGGGTCTGGAACCATGGCCGCTGGGGGCGGACCTGGGGCTGGGACCATGGCTGCCGGGGCCAGAACTGGGTCCGGTACCATGGCTGCTGGGCCAGAACTGGGGCCGGGACCGTGGCTGCTGGGGCTAGAACTGGGTCTGGAACGATGGCTGCTGGGGCCAGAACTGGGTCTGGAGCCATGGCTGCTGGGGCCAGAATTGGGTCTAGAGCCATGGCTGCTGGGGCCAGAACTTGGGCCGGAATCATGGCTACTGGGGCCAGAACTGAGTCTGGAACCATGGCTGCTGGGGCCGGAACCATGGCTGCTGGGGCCGGAACCATGGCTGCTGGGGACGGAACCATGGCCGCTGGGGCCAGAACTGGGTCTGGGACCATGGCTGCTGGGGCCGGAACTGGTTCTGGAACCATGGCTGCTGGGGCCGGAAGCATGGCTCTTGGGGCTCGGCCTGCTAGCCTGGCCTTGCGACTCCTTCTTTTAGGAGCCGTTTGGAGGCTTCGTGGACCTCCAAAAGCCAGACGAGTTCCAGAGAACGGCTCCTGGACAGGAGCAGGAGCTGGGGCAGAAGCAAGGGTTGACTCCAAACGGACCACACCGATGCGTGTGGTGTCATAAAGGGAATTGGGAGTCAGAGAGCTAGCATGCCTGAGGCTAGCAGGCAGGGGATAACACACCGAGAGGAACTCCAAAATACAGCCAGGTAAGAATCTCACCAAGCCTGGTTTCTCCAGGTCTGGCGCTCTGGCGCGCCTCTGCCAGAGCAGCCTCTCGCTGCTGAACCCCGGACGCTCCCATACATCGATCAGAGCAGGTAGCCAAAGAAAAGGTAAAATCCAACAATTCTTGCTCAAAAGGATCTGCTGGACCCATATTTGGTTGGTTCCTACTGTTACGGTGGGTGAAGCAAGCAGGACCCAAATGCAGATTACACTGATATTGCCTTTATTTCATGGATAAAACAATAACTCGGACAAAACAGAACACTCAGCGGTGAACTCAGTCACAAACAAAAGACGAACCAACACTGAACACAGGAAGAGACAAGACTAAATACAGGGAGGGGTAATCACAAGACGAGAAACAGCCGGACAGGGGAGGAGAAACACAAGGGCCACAGGTGAACACAATCAGACAACTAGACAAACCGGGGAAACTAACGACAGGAGGAAAAACACAGGGAAAAGGACAAGACAATATACCAAGAGGAAGACATGACAAAACAAGACATACAAAACGTGACATAACACAATAATCTTAACAATAATAAATACCCTGTATCAAGATTGATGCAAAACAAGTGATATTTGACCTTTTTAGACAGATTTAGCAAAAAAACCCTCTTCTGGGGCCATTTGGGTGGATTTTGCATTTCTCTGGCCCCCCTTGTTCGATTTTGACATGTGACATCTCTTTTTGACCGTTAGAGCCAATAGAATCCAAGGGAAATCGTCCTGAAAACACTCATGTTAAAAAAAGGTCGCGTCTCTGCGCATGCTAGCTTGCAGCAGAGGGGAGAAATATCCTGCAAGCAATATCAATAAGTAATAAGGGAGCTAGGAGTGATTATCGGTGCAGTAATAGGTTAGCATTTTTCGCTCAGGGGTCATTTAGATGCTTCTTATGAGACTTGTGTTTTGTTTTGGTAAAATTGGTTTGTATCGTCAGTTAGCTGAGATTATTTCAGTTAATCTGGTAAAACACATTAATAGGTTCTTAAATATTAAGATCCCCTGAGACACAGTGTCATGAAAAAAAAAAAACAAGAGTACCCGCCGGCGGAGACCTTGGGGATTAACAGGTTAATAATATATTTGCTACGCTTCAGGCTTTAGACACAGTTTTGCATTACTTTCATGATTATCTTCCTCCAAAGGAAACCACAAATATCTATTTCAAGTTAAAGCACTAATCAATCAGTTTTAAGTAACACTGGGCAGAAGTGTAGAGTTGTTTGTTAGGGTGCACGTGTTGTGACTCGACAGATATGTTAGGTTTAGTTATGTTTTTTACTCTAATTTTGTGTTTTTATTTTGAAAGTAATCTTTCCTCTCATTCCAGATCCCACATTTCCTGCCTTTGCGTGTTTCCCGCCCGTGAGATTGCTTGGCCCTGCCCTGATTGTTTTCACCTGTGCCCATCCCCCTCACCTACAGTATATGTAGTGTCCTGGTGTTTCTTTGTTCCTTTGTCAGTTTGTTATGTTTCTTGTCGTGAGAACCTGGGCCTTTTTGACTGCTGATACCTATCTTGAGATTTAGATATTTTGCCTCGTGAGTTTTTGCTGCACAACTTCGTTTTGGCTATTTAACTACTTTTTATTTTTTGAAAGTACGATTTAGTTTTTGTTATTAAAGAACATTCTATTTTTGGACAACTGTCTTCGAGTCCTGCTTTTGGGTCCTGCGTCCTGTGTCTCAGTCCATAACAGCATGTGCATAGTTAAGTTGTGTGTTTTTTTTAAAGATAGGGTTAGTATTTAAATTACGACTCTAAAGCCAAAATAAGACAAATGTAGGAGTCAGTTGTCTACAGATGTAGCACCGAATTTCAGACTCCAGCTTACAGCTTCCTGCCTACGACCTGCCTAAGACCAGTATTGAGGAACGTTAAGCCCTCCCACTATTTTCCAAGAGGGCGTTGCCAGATTTTCAATTTCAGGTTTTAACCAGGAGATGGCGCTTCATTCACAAATACAGAAAGACAAGTTTCATGGACTTTCAGTTGTGTTTTGAAGAGCATTTGAACACATCAATATTTTAGATCAACTAAAGTATATCTAATCTTGTAATTCAATAATATATAGTCTTTATATATTAAATAATCATAATTATAATGTAAATGTTTACATTACACTTCTTTATTTGTTATGCTCATACTTTTACCTTTACAATCGTTTGCTTTAATATGCAGTATATTTTTTGTATATTTTTGTGTTTGCTTCCTCCTGCACCCTTTCGGACACATACTGTATGATTTATTATTATTATTAATATGAAGATATTAAGATAAGATAAAATAAGATGTTACTTTATTGATTGAACATTTTAGTTTAGAATGTGCTGTCCCACGGTAATTCAGAAGGCTCATAGGTCACATTTCGAACATTATTTAAAACAATAGGTGCTTTCACACCGTCTACAGTTTGATTTGTATAGAGGGAGCTCTGTGGCTGAATGGCCAGCGATTAGGTGTGGCGCATTTATCATAGGTGATCAGAGCTAACTGCCTGCCGTCAGATTTCATTTAAAAAACAGATCTGATTTTAAGACTACTTCAGCGCTCATAAAGAATGATAAGAATAAGAATAATGCATATTGATATGGTTTCATTAATTAGTGAGTTTATTTAACACTAGAACCGCCAATCGGGTCAATTTGTGTGATGTGTGTTGTGGGTGTGCAATGTAACTTTTTTTCAATAAAATATAAGTCTCCCAGTCCGTGACTTTTCCTGAAAGTGTGTTATGTAGCACCCTATGTTGTTAAAAATTGCATTCTAATAGCGGGATTTGACGGTTTTAGGTAAGCCTATACAAAAACCTCTGGCGGTTCTAGTGTTAAAGTAATTAGGTACAGTAGAAGACCATTTTTATCAGGAACGAATTTAGCAGTTGAACATAAAAGTCAACTAACTGAGGGTCACTTGCAATGACAGTGTTGTGTCTAATTGTAAGCTTGTCACTCAGAGTAACGTACAGTTAATTTAGCTGCTGGAGAAGAAAGATCAGGGGGGGGGGGGGGAGAGAGCTGTGGTTGATGGGCCATTAGTTGTGTAAATACACAGCTGAGAGCTGCCGTTTCATTCAGACTGTTTAAAAAACGGTAACAACGGACTATTTTTCTTAGCGGATGCATGTCAATTTAAATCAATACATACAACTCTTTTTTAAATCAATACAACCATTTTCTAAATCCATAAAAGCATTTAAATTAATATTGGGAGTCATGTCGTTACTTTGTTGAGAATGTGGCTGTGTAATAAGCGGGATAATTTGCAGCGACTTGTTCCTTAAAATAACACCCGTCATGTGTGTGTAGAGGTGTGTGTGGTTAAAACACTTTCATGAAGTGAAGGAGGTTTTCCTTCTATAAAACAGCTGTGGGCAGCAGTGAGTGTCACGGACATGAATTCATAGATCAAGGCAGACTGGTGCACACACTCTCCTGTCCTGCCAGGCGACACGCCCGTTCTAAGCCGTGTCCCTCACTCCTCACATCCCAAGCTGCATCCCCACAAGTGTATTATGTTGTTACATCGTTTCAGATGTTATGTTTCAGTTGTGCTCTGTCTATGTTCAGTGATGCAAACTTGTCACCTTTCGGCGAAATTCGCCGTTTTGAATCCAAAATAGGTCGTTTGTGTGATTCATGTAGATCTGCAATAAAAATATTTTTGGGGTATGGGGGGGTATGGGACCCGAAGTAATCTGCGGCCGTGAGCTGTTATGTGCCATAATGACACGCATGGTGTTCTTTTTTTTATATATTATAATGAAGTGCGAGCTGTGTGCTCGAGTCTTCCTGCCTGTCGGCTCTGCTCATGGTGGATGTATAATAAGGTTCTGCTGCTCCGAGATGATGGTCTAGCTTCAGCAGCTACATTAGCTACGGGTGCGTTCGTTAATATTAACTGTGCGTCCGGAGTCACTGTGGCACAGACTGGACCGCCGGTGAACAGCTGTTAGAACGGGCCATTCAGGTGTTCAGAGCAGAGCTCCCTGTCGGAGCGGCAGAGCGTGATGTGAACTGAAAACTTTTTATGTGGCAATATTATTTAAGGAATCGTTGAGCTAGCTAGCTAGCATACATTGTCACTATCTGCTAACGTTAGCTTTAGCCTTCTATTTCTAATAGTTTTTTTCATAGGCTATAAACAGAGATGGTATAAGTATATACAGTGCTTGAATTGGAATAAAAAAAGGTGCCAGTACTCTAAATCAGCAGCAAGTATTTGGCACAAAGTCATAGTATATCCTATAATGCTGGTGGGTTGGTCTCTTTACTGTATATTTTAGAAAGGCTCACTGTACTTAAACAAAATGACTCAGGGTGCATCTGAGATTAGAGGGGGTGCAGTGGTAAAGTGCTATTTTTACAAGTGGGGAGTGGACCTGACACCCTCTAGTCTAGGGGGGTCCGGGGGCATGCTCCCCCGGGAATTATTTTTTTTAAATATTGAAGTTAGATGCACCAATCTGGTGCACTTTGAGAGCAAAATGAAGAGATATATGGATACCTCTCAACATCCATAATGAAACAACTGTAAACAGATTTACTTTTTCTTTATGGATATAAAAGAAAGTAAAGCTTGACTCCTACTGGCTGGTTAAATGACTCCTCGTCCCTGAGGCCACTACCTGTTTTTTGTGTAGCGTTGCTGCAAAAAGTGATAGCCCTCTAGTTTAAATCTACTACCCAAAAAGAAACATATGGAGATGGGTTACTATTTAAAAAAAATTGCAAATCTATTTGGGAACAGTGGGGCCGGGCCTCATATCCTATAGGGGGGTCCGGGGGCATGCTCCCCCGGTAAGATTTTTTTTTAAATGTTGGACTTAAATGCATCAATCTGGTGCATTTTGAGGGGGAAATAAAGAGACTACACCCATATGAAACAAAAATGTGTACATTTAAATAATCATAAAATCACAAGTACATGGCCATAACCAATAACATACCATATCCAATATGAAAAAACATTGAAACTTGTTTATTTATTTGTTTTTGGTTCATTTATAGTTGTGAGTGTGTCTGGGCTCCTGAATCGGCCTCTCCTGTCTCCCTCCTCTCCCCCCTGCTCCTCTTTGAGGCAACAGCAAAGACTATTTTTAGCTCTCAACAAGTTTATCTTACCTTTTTTCACCTAGTTAACATTTTGTTTGTATTATTCATGCATATTTTATTAATCACTACCCCCTCAAATGGAAATATGTGTTTACATAAATTGTGACCGAACCGTTTGAGACCCACTGAGATAACTTAAACTAAGTTAACTATCTAAAGACTCAGAGAGTAATTTACCTCACCAGAGCTGTAGTAATCAGCCTCTCAGTCTGACAGCAAAGGACTCTCCCTCCACCTTGTTGTTGAAACAGCTCCTTATATCCGTTAGCGCAGCTAGCTAGCACCAGATGCTAACAACAATACACGTAACCGGTGCGCACGCTTTCTCGCTCGCTCGCGCCACACACATACACCATCACACACCCTCCCGAGCTTGAATGACACACAGAGACCAATCGAGGGCATTCGTATGATCTGTATGAAAGTGGCAATGTCGGCAGGCCACGTCATGTAGACAGCCAGTCACCCTCTGTGAGGCAGAGTCAGACCCACATTTGCGCTGCGTTGCGTTTACAATATATACGTATATTGCCGGCGGCTGAGTACCGGCATTTGACTGAGTACCGGCACCAGGTGTTCAGAGCAGAGCTCCCTGTCGGAGCGGCAGAGCGTGATGTGAACTGAAACATTTGTCTGTGGCAATATTATTTAAGGAATCGTTGAGCTAGCTAGCTAGCATATATTGTCACTATCTGCTAACGTTAGCTTTAGCCTTCTATTTCTAAAAGTTTTTTTCATAGGCTATAAACAGAGGTGGTATAAGTATATATATATTGTACTTGAGTAAAAGTAGAAGTACTCAGATCTTGTACTTGAGTAAAAGTAGAAGTACTCAGATATTGTACTAGAGTAAAAGTAGAAGTACTCAAATCTTGTACTTGAGTAAAAGTAGAAGCACACAGGTCTTGTACTAGAGTAAAAGTAGAAGTACTCAAATCTTGTACTTGAGTAAAAGTAGAAGCACTCAGGTCTTGTACTTGAGTAAAAGTAATAGTCCCAGAGTGTAGGAATACTCTGTTACAGTAAAAGTCCTGCATTCAAAATGTTCCTCAAGTAAAAGTAGAAAAGTATTCTCATCAAAATATAGTGAAAGTAGCGACAGTAAAAGTAGTCATTTTGCAGATTGGTCCATTTCAGAATAATAGATATGATATGTTTTATAATGATTGATCATGAAAGTGTTCTCAAAGCTGGTAAAGGTGCAGCTAGTTTGAATGACTCTGTATACTGCTTGTGGATTTACTCCAGGTGGAACTAAAGTCTGATTTAACACTTGATTATATTTCACACCATTCATCCACATCTGTAAAGTAACTAAAGGTATTAAATACATGTAGTGGAGTAGAAGTACACCATGTAGCCTATCTCTGAACTGTAGTGGGGTAGAAGAACAAAGTAGCAAAACATTGAAATACTTAAATAAAGTACAAGTATCTCAAAATTGTGCCCAAGTATAGTACTTGTTGAGTTTATGAACTTAGTTACTTTACACCATGTGGCTATAAAGATAGAAAGACTAAGCCTTGCACAGAGGCATGAAAATACATTTTCAAAATGCTCAACAGTGCTGTCAAAATTATAAACTGACTGCTACACAATTTAAAATAAATGCTTTTATATATTTCTATTAGATGTGACTCTTTGGCGTTTCTGTTATTATTAACACTGCTGCTTTAGTTGTTCTGCTAATATCCTCTGTTATTCCTTATTTGAAAGCCTATATTCCGTGGGGTGGGGGAGCCGGGGGCTCAGATCCTTGTCACCTTTTTCATACCTGATGAGTTTGCATCCCTGTATGTTAAAAAGCCTCAGTCACCTTAATTCATGTAATAAAAACATCTCAGGTCAGTAACACTCAAAGCTAAATGTGCAATACCATGTTCAGCTATGTTACTATTTATAATGTTATTGTTGTTACATCAGAAGATGTACATATTGGAATGATTTCTTAATTTACAGTAGGCTATTTTTTACAATGTGGGTTGGAAGGATTTATTAAATTACTATGAATATTGTCATTGTTGAAGGCTTTTAGAGAAGGTTGAACTATAAGCCTGAATTACATAACATTTTATACCTAAAAACATAAAAGCCACAATAAATAAATCACAATTATTCTAGTTATTTTTACCTCCCGTATTGCTTTCAACCCACCAGCTTTTATGGTGTTGTTACGTCACTAACTGTAAGCTTGTCACATACAGTCTATGGTCACTCAGAGTAACCTGTTAATTTAGCTGCTGGAGAAGAAAGATCAGGGGGGGAGGGGGGGAGAGAGCTGTGGTTGATGGGCCATTAGGTGTGTAAATACACAGCTGAGAGCTGCCGTTTCATTCAGACTGTTTAAAAAACGGTAACAACGGACTATTTTTCTTAGCGGATGCATTTAAATTTAAATCAATACATACAACTACTTTTTAAATCAATAAAAACATTTTCTAAATCCATAAAAGCATTTCAATTAATACTGGGAGTCATGTCGTTACTTTGTTGAGAATGTGGCCATGTAATAAGCGGGATAATTTGCAGCGACTTGTTCCTTATGGGGAAAATAACACCCGTCATGCAGATCAGGATCCCTCCGCTACGCTTTGGGATCCTGATCTGCCGACGAGGCTCCATTAAAATATAAATATTTTTTGTGAATTACTGAGTTTAGGCACGTTAATAACATTTTAATGAAGTTGAATACAGTATATTCATATGTGTCAGTGATTTCATGTCAATTCGGCGAACATAAACATAAATGATCGTGGTGAAGATGATGATTAAATTAGGATTAAAAATCGAGAGCCGGGATGCATTTCCTCTCGTTCGTTTTTTTTTACTAAACAACATTATTTTGTTAAATAACAACATGGTGATGTTTTGTAAATGATTACATGTCTCTTATTTAGCACAGAATATGATATCCGTGACATATGGATCTTAACAAAGTTCCGCTGTACATCCAGCGTACTGTATCTGACTTTATTTCACATGAGCTCCAGTGTGGAACCCCACTGCACCCCCTGGTGGATCAATGATCCATTGCAGCTGGCTCATTATAATTACATTTATCTATCACGGGGGCGGTCTCAAGTCAAGCTGGAGGTTTTCCCTTGAGCGAGGGCAGATCACGTGCCAATCACGGCCCTCGCGTTTCAAACTGTCTGAAATGAATCGCTACATCTGTATATCTTGATTATTGTTTAAATTAATGTAGGTGTGTAGCACAGATTGAAGTGTTGGGTTAGAATGTTTGTTACTTTGTTTCCCTCATCAAATTCCCCCTGAATTTACCATGTAAAACGAGGCGGGCCACAGCATTATCGGCTGGAGGATAAAGGAGGACTGATTTTTTTACATGTGCACAAGATGATTGAAATGTGAAGTTTTTGGCAGTTAGATCCCATAGTGATATTATATATCTTAAAGTGGACCTATCATGCTATATTTTAATAATATATTGTAGGGCCATACCTATATAAAGGTATATTTATACGTTTTATTTTTCAAAATACCAAACAGATCATGCATTTTATCCATTCCTCATTTCGCTCAATTTAACACTGCCTTTCATGCTCGGATTCAGTGAGAAGAGCACCATCTGGTGGCCTGAAATACGTACTACTGCGTCTCCAGCGCTTTCGAACGGCAATGTCCGTGGCTGTCTCCTCCTGATTGGTGGAGTTGGCCCAATAGCCGTAACGTCAGAAAAGTGTTCAAATCTGGATCAGTATGTATCAGATCCGTTGCAGCCCCTTTTTAAGAGATTTGGGTATGGAGGAAGAGAGAGAGGGTTGTGTTTTTTGACTCTTGGTGAGTTCCCTGACACACCGGGGACACTTATTCATGTATAAAAGACGTAAAAAGGTGCATTTGGCATGATAGGTCCCCTTTAAGGTGGAGATGCAGACTGAAGTAGAATAGGAAAACCCCAATTGAAAATCAAAGGAGGAAGGATTGAGACGGGAAAAACAAACCACTACAGATGAGATCTTTATCTCTGATTCTAGAGATATAAAAAAGGATAAGACATAGAAATGCATAACTGAAAACCCTAATAGAATACATGAAGCACATATTAAATGAGGTTGCCAATGCAGTCACATTGACCATGATGCAATGAATGAGGTCACAATAGGCCTGTATTGACTAGTTCAGTCAGACAACTCACATGTTTCTTAATATGTTTATTAGCAGCATATAGTTTGAGTTTGGCGTCTAGGCTCGGGCCTCATCACTCCACAGATTTACAAAGAACATGAGTGATGATTAGATAAATATCCCAGAGCCTACAGGTGGAAGCTGGGGTAGTGGTGGGGCAGGCAAGTAGCATCAACATGACACACAGCAGCAGGAACATGAACGCAGCAATAGCAAGTGAACACAGCAGTGCAGCAGCAGCGTAGCGAGGCAGAGGCAGGAAGACCTGGCAGCTTAAATAGAGCGGCATGTTTAGGAGAATGTGTTTGGTTGGTTGTAAGAGGGACGAGGTGCGTCACGTGTTAATGTATCATTGTTGCTCGAGTTGACTGCCTGAACTAGCTCGCAGGCTTCGCCCCATATAAGGAAAATGAGACTTATGAATCCTTGTAAAAATGATGTGTGCTTAATACCAGAGTAAAATCAGGTCGTAAAGCTGAAGTAGAAAATAGGTCAGAAAACATAGATTTCTCAGATTAAAAGAATAATAATTTCAATACACTAATTTATTACTTCTTTCATGATATTTTCAATATAGTATTCTATGACTTTTTTTATATTTTTCCGCATACAACACTGTTAATTTTCTATTACTTTTGACATACTATACTCAGTTTTTTACATAATTTGACAACCTATAACCTATAATATATATATTTTTTCTTCCAAACTAGACAATGACTTTTCCTGCGGAAGAGGATTAGGCATACTTGCCAACCCTCCCGATTTTCGCAGGAGACTCCCGATTTCATAGCCCTCTCCCGGTTTCCTCCCGGAGTCATATTTCTCCCGCATTTTTCCCGATTTGTGACAAAATCAGATTTACTCAGGACTGTTTCCACTCAGACTTTAATACAGTTCCACCATTGCTTGGTTTCCATGGTAGCACGTCTCTTTAGTAGCGCACGTAACTGAAAGTCTGAGAGGGGCAGATAGTCACAGAAAACAGAACAAGATTCGACAACTACTCTACCCTCTGCTCACTCCTTTCCTGTATAATACAGGTCCAGCCCACACATATGCTCCATCAAGACAGTGCACTTACAACTACAATAAGCATGTTAATGTTAATCTAATACAGTTTCCCCCCCGCGGTGGTTTTGAAAGGCTCCCGATTTCTGAGGTCTCAAGGTTGGCAAGTATGGGATTAGGGCCACATGATTTTTTTTTTTTTTGGAGGACTTGAAAACATTTTTTTTTTTTGTTCTGAGAAAAAAGTCTGAATATAATAACCATGTGGCCCTAATCCTCTTCCGTATTTTTCCATATATTCAACATACTATAACGTGACTTTTTTCATAATATTTTCAACACACTATATTATGGTTTTTAAATATTTTTCAACATGGAAAACTATGACTTTTTGCGATAATAAAAAAAGAATTGACACACTATATAATGACCTGTTTGAACAGTCTTTACTGTGATTCTCATTATTTTAAATAGTGCACTTTGACTTTTAATGTTTTTGACATATCATTTATGGTATCTTGACATAAGTTGTCTGCAAGTTTATGAAGTGCTTGATTATAGTAACAACCTTTTGGCCTCAATCAAAGCTTTGAATGGTAAAATTAATGTGCTCAAGGGGTTTCTCGACAAACTGCTTGATGTGTAAATCAGCACCTGTAAGGCAATAAAAACGTCATGAGGCGATAAAATACAAAAGTCTTGTTTACAGCTTATTCTCTTGCCCCTGAGAAGCGAAATAATCAATGAATTCTGCTTTGAAGATTTCATTACGTATGATCAGAACAGCGATACCATGGGAGAGGAAAATCAAGGATGTTGTGATGTACAGTGAAATGTGCTCTGATGTTTGTAACACTTTGCTTCCGCCGACAGAAAATGATATAATAAAAATCCATGTAAATTGAAACTCTGAATGTTAGAATCAGAATCAGGTTTGTTACCAGGTAGGTTGAGAAGTACGAGGAATTTGACTTGGTGAAATGTGATTGGATAAAAGAGAGCGCCCATGATGAACTGATTAATGCAGCTGTTGAGTGAATTAATGTTTGTATCAGGATGGGCGTAATTTTCAATGGGGACAGGGGGGGCCTTGTCCCCCCCACTTTTCAAAATCCCATTTGTGTCCCACCCACTTTTTAAATGTGTTTATTATTTTTTACGCAAGCTGCCAGCTTCACGGAGGAGTGTGTGTATGGCACGAGCGCATCTTGTGAGAGAGAGCTAGAAAGAGAGAGAGACAGAGAGAGAGAGACATTGAGAGTTACAGGGGTTGTTGTAAGAGATTAGTAGCTGTTTCAACAATAAGGAGAGGGAGAGCTCTTTACTTTGAGAGACTGTGGCCGCGTCTCAATTTAGGGGCTATACCCTTCGGAGTACGCAGCCTACGCGGTTCACGGAGGACCCAGCCCACGTAGACTGGGTAGGCTGGACCGAGCGGCCTACGAAATGAGACGGTCTAGCCTACGGAGGGCTTCGTATTTAGGCTACGTCACGTGATACGCGCTGTTCGGTTCCGCATATTATTTCATATTTAAAATAAGTCTTAATTTTTCTGCACTAATAAAACAATATGTTTTTTAAATGAACAAAAGCATGTTGTATAAATTGATTCTTAACAATATTAGTGTTCTAATTTTAACAGCTGTGATCACAACAGTTTATATTCTCCTTCTTCCCCTGAACCTGCCCAGATGATGTCCCACTGACCCCAGGTAAGCACCTCCAGGTCCAGCAGCACCGTGACCCCCCGCTCTGCTGAAATACACAATTAAACATTTTCTAGGACCTATTTTTTGTATTAATAAAATTAAACTGAAGACAGTTTAATGACCTAAATATCTCCTATTATTCCACTGCTTATGTACGTACACATGCTGTAAATAATGGTTGAAACCTCAGTAAATGAAATAAACAATGTGTACAATGACTATTTTAATTTAATTTTGTATTTTCATCTTATCACAAAGTAGAGGTAAGAATATATCCATCCTCTCTCTGCAGCTTCATGTCTTCTATTATTATTATAACTTTCATCATTGAGACAGAGGAAACCAATCATGTTATTTAACATTATCAGCAGTACAACAAATATCTGCAAAAGTGTGTTTATGGAGTTGTTTATTTGTATTATATGTGCAGCAAGTATATAGAAGCAGCTGTTTGGGGAATCAGACAGACTCAAGCTATAATCGTTAAATATCTATTAAAAGAAAGGACACGTACAAAATCAAATTCTGAAACTAAGACACAAGTCTGTAGGAAGGCAGTAAGCAGAGGTCTGGGTGGAGGATGTTCCTGATCGCCGTTTTGCTTTCTTCAGCACCTCGGGGTGTCCAGGTGGATAGCAGCTCTTTCCTGAGGATCCACTGGGGTTAGGGATCCTTCTCCAGCAGACTAATTTCTCCAGAATTGTCCTAATTACAGAGAAAAACAAGAGAACAAGAAAAAAGTGAATTAATCATATTGAACACAGAGTTGCAAAAGTCTAAAATTACAAAAATGTAACTCTAAGCATTTCAGACAAACAATCCCTAAAGGATCATTTAAAATGATGTACTGTTCTGGTTTTTAAAAAACTAAAGAGATGAAATGACAGTCACACCTGCATCCCTTTGACAGCACTGCACAAACTAACATCAAGCTAAAGGCTGCTGTCTATTTTTGATTGTCTTATTATCATGGGATTAGGATAAATTAAATACAATTTAACCTAAATAAAAGATGATCGAATCTGGTGGAAATATTTAAAATAGACTTTTCTTTTAGCCCTACTTCAAAGCAGTATGAGCTGTAATGTTGTCCCAAATACTTTTCTTTTAGCCCTACCTCAAAGCAGTATGAGCTGTAATGTTGTCCCAAAGTTTAGTAAACAGTAAAACATTGCGACATGTCAGGGAAATAAATAAATCTAACAGCAGCTACACATGAGGGTAGCGTTTTATAAATCCCACCGTACTGTAGGCTATAGGCCTACCGGTCTAAATGTTTTCACTTTGGTCTATTTATGTAATATAAAGTATAACTTATCTATAACAGAGCCAAGATCTCTGTATGACTTTAGTAAACTTCTGAATTGAATTAAAAACAAGTGTAAACAACAGTGCAGTACGTCCAGTTAGCTAGTTAGCGTCACATATTTATACGCATTATTTAACGAAAATGTACGTTTTAATGCCCCTTGGGTTTGATGTGTGTGACGTTAGTTAATTTAAAGTAAGTTAAAACCCAATACTCACATTTATTAGTGATTCCTCCGCTTGCTGCTGCTTTTAAATCCACTCTGCTGGGGAGACCGGAAGCCATTTAATTTGAAAAAAACTCACTATTCCCTGCGCGCATTGCACCCTAGGATATGGTAGGCCGTGGAGTGTACATCAGATGTATCCTTCAAATTGGGGAAAATAAGGCTGCATTTGTGGCCCGCATTCGGAGGAGTCTCGTTTAAAAAAAATTGGGACAGCCTTCTTTCGGCGGAAGTGACGTATGTGGTCTACGAATGCACCCTTCGAAGGATGCAACCCCGGAATTGAGACACGGGCCGTTTATCAATCGCGAGTACACATGGTGCAGAGCAACTGTTTCAAGTATACTACGTCATAGAGTGGCGCAGAATGCTGGGCATTTAACATGCATTTAAACACTCCTTCGGCGCCACTCGATGAAGTAGTATACTTGAAATAGTTGCTCTGGGTCCTTCTCAGGTCGATTAAATGGAATCCTTGCGTCCCTCACTTGCGTCGTTTCCCTGCGTTTAGTCCCTCCTACCAGGGAAGCATGGAGGACGCAAGGAAACCACGAGAAGCAGGGAAATTAGTTTTAAGAGAAATGGGACGTCCTTTCCTCCGGAGCGTGAAGCGACGTCCGTTTGTGATGACGCCGCAAGCTGTTCGTCTGACAGCAGCCAGTGTCACGATTCTTGTGTTGTGTCACGTTTTTGGTTTTGTGTGTCTGGTAGTGGGTGTTTTCTGTTCTCCTTGTCATGTTTTCCTCCCTGTGTATTGTCTGGTCTTTCTCCCCGTGTTTTCCTCTCTGTCGTTAGTTTCCCTGGTGTGTCTAATTTCCTGATTGTTTTCACCTGTCATCCCTTTTGTGTCTCCTGTGCTCATCAGCGGCAGTCCCGCCCCTGATTGTTCCCACCTGTGTCTTATTGTCATGTGTTTAAATTCCCCTGTCTCCCAGTGTTCCTTGTCAGTTCGTTTTGTCTATTACCATGGTCAGATCTTTGCTCTTGTCTCTTGCCACGGTCAGGTCTATGCTTTTTTGTGCTCTCGTAAAGGTTTCGATCCTCACTACGTGAGCGCTTTCTTTTTGTTCTCATTTTTGTCATCTCAGTTAGAGATTTGATAGTGACCATTTTTTGTTGTTCATTTTGCTGTTCTTGAAAAAAAAAAAAAAGTATCTTACAAATACTTTACCTCTGTCTCCCGGGTCGTGCAATTGGGTCCTACACCACATCTGGCGTCACAGAGATCTTCTGTTACTGTCCTTTCTTCTTAGAGGAAGTACAGAAACACGTAACTCTGGATTTGTTTTAATGTTGAGGTGCAATAAACGACACAGCAGCTTCTTGGCATGTTAAAACTATTATTTTCTGCCTCGATCATGAGAGTAACAGCTGGCGAAATGACAGCCTGGCCTACTGATTTCAAATGTGTGCTCTAAAATGATTTTTATAAATGACTATTATAATTATTATAAGCAAGACAATAAATGGCAAAGATATGTAGAAAATAAACGTCTTTAAGATACGTTCATAAGAAACGTAACGTGGGAGAAAATGTTTCTAGAAGATATGTAGAAAATAAACGTATTTGAGATACGTTCATAACGAACGTAACGTGGGGGAAAATACGTTTCTATCTAAACGTAATTGAGAATGCAGTTTAGTTCTGTGGGAACGTAATTTTTAGGAGACAGGGTTGCATTTCCCCACACAGGTTTGTTTGTTTGTTTGTTTTTGTTTTTTTCCCTTCTCTCGGCGTAAAGGTCCGGTGTTGTGTTCCGGTGAGGGCTCGGTCTAATTTAATATGGCTGACGTAGAGGCATTTATTGAAGCTCCGTCTCAGGAGTCTCTTGACACTTTTTCAAGAGAGCAGCTGCTCTTGATTGCTAAGCATTTCTCTGTGACTATTGTCGGTGATAGAAGGGTGAAAGACAACATTAAGGACTCTATAGTGTCGACATTAAGTGAGACAGGAGTGTTTGCTGCAAAGGAAGAGGGGGTTTTGTTAAAACCTCTTTTTCAGGCTAGTGCACTTTCTTTTGAGCTGCAGAAGGAAATGTTGTTGTTGCAGCTGGAACATGACAGAGTAAAGTATGCGTTGGGAATTGAAAAGGAAATCACAGTGGAGCGGATACGACAAGAATCTGAGAAAGCCAAGATAGAGTTGGAGGAACATCGTCTTGTCTGTTCTCAGAGATGGCGCGTTGTCCGGTGAGGGGCAGGCTGAACAGGTGCCCAGGTCTCATCGTTTTGATGTTGATAACCTACGCTTGCTGCCACACTTTAATGAAAGTGATCCCAACACGTTTTTTTTGTTATTTGAACGGGTAGCTAGGGCTAGAGATTGGCCTGATGCGGACTGCGCTCTGATGCTTCAGTGTGTTGTCACAGGAAGAGCACAGTCAGCATATTCCTCCTTATGTCTTGAGGATAGCTCTAGCTACAGTAAAATAAAATTGGCGGTGCTTAGAGCATATGAACTGGTGCCAGAGGCCTATCGACAGCGTTTTAGGTCCTGTGAGCAGAAACAAGGTCAAACATATGTGGAGATGGCGAGGGATTTGTCGGTTCATTTTAAGCGTTGGTTAACTGCTCTCGAAATCGCTTCTTTTGACGATTTGTGTGAACTCATGATTTTAGAACAGTTCAAAAATATTCTTGCTGACAGGATTGCTACTTACATAACAGAAAACAAGGTAACTTCCGCGGCTGGTGCTGCTGTGGCAGCTGATGAATTTGTGTTGCTTCATAAGAGCAGGTTCGGAGGGCGCTCTGGGGCACTAACTGTTTGTGAAGGAAATAAAAAGGATGTTGGGATGGATCCAAGGAAATTGAGTTTGGTCAAATCTGATGGGGATAATAACGACAATTGCAACTACTGTCGGGGAAAGGGCCATTGGAGCGGAGAGTGTCCTGTGCTCAGAGCAAAATCCAAGGGAAGAGGATTTTTTGTTAAACCGGCTGCCTTTGCTGCTCCTGTGAAAAGCTGCTGTGTTGCCGATGTGCTTACAACCCACCCATGTGGATCAGATGTTTTGGCATCGTATGCCCCTTTTATAAGAGACGGCTCTGTGTCATTGGTAAGTAGCGATGTCAGAGTTCCAGTTAAAATCTTGAGGGACACAGGGGTATTTGACTCCTTTATTGTTGATTCTGTTTTGCCTTTGTCTGAGGAAAGTGACACTGGTGACACGGTTCTGAGTCGGGGGATGGGGTTAAAGTTATAGTTAGTTATTCCTGTTCATAGGATGTATATTGACTGTGATCTTGTTAAGGGTGAAGTAGCTATTGGTGTACGTCCAGCTTTGCCGATCGAGGGGATACATTTCATTCTGGGCAACGGTTTGGCAGGTAGCAGAGTCTGGACTGATGTTCCCCCTGCGTTTTTAGTCACTGGCAGTCTGATTGAGTCGGGGTCTGAGGAGAGCTCTACAGTGGTGCCAGACGTTACGTTCTCTTGCGTGATTACTCGTGCTATGGCCAAAACAGATCATGACTTGTCACCAGATGTAAAGTCTGGTGATACAGTGGAGGTTCCATCTTTGTCTGAGTTTTCGGGATTACTTGCACACAATGAAGTTTTAGACGGGCAACGTCAGGATTCTTCGTTGAAAGACATTTTTGACTGTGTTGTGCCGGTTGCAGAGCTGGAAAATGCTTCAAGTGGATACTTGCTGCATAATGGCTTGTTGTTTAGAAGATGGGTTCCTGTGGCTGATGGTGGTGTGGTGAATAATGTTTTTCAGTTGGTGGTGCCAAATAAGTTTCGTCTTCTGGTCCTGAAAGTCGCACATGACGAGTGTGTGACGAATAGCTTCACTTCACATGTCAAAAGTGCTGAGTCAAAGTACTATTTGTCAGTTACCACAGAAAACCTGAATAATCCTAGGAAATTTTGGAAAGCCATAAAATCGATTTCCACTAGTGATATCCCAAATGAGCTACCTCTGTGCCTCACCACAGCATCTGGCATTATATCAGACAGGGCTACTATGCTAAATTGCTTTAATAAGCATTTTGTCTCTTGTGGCTCTCTGTTTGATTCTGTCACTGACTGTGCTTCTGCTTCTGTGAAAGCTCCAGTCCTTGACTCTGAACAATGTGGTCTAGAAAACCCTTTCAGTTTTACTCCTTTAACTGTTGGTATTGTCCATGAAGCTTTATTCAAGTTAGATCCTGGGAAACTGGCTGGCCCGGACAACGTAGAACCTTTCTTTTTAAAGATAGCTGCAGATTTTATTGCTCCACCTCTTACTTCTCTTTTTAACCTCTCCCTCAGCACAAATATACGGAGCCCTGGAGGGTTCATAGAGAGAAAAATAAATAAAACGTGGCCACGTTTTACTAAAGCGTGCGCACGAGTTACTAAAGCGTGCGCACGAGTTACTAAAGCGTGCGCACGAGTTACTAAAGCGTGCGCACGATTTAATAACTAAAGCGTGCGCACGATTTAATAAAGCGTGCGCACGAGTTAATAAAGCTTGGCCTTGTTTTATTTATATTGAGGGATTCCTGTCCGTGACTCACAGTAGGCTATCTGCTGCCCACAGCTGTTTTATAGAAGGAAAACCTCCTTCACTTTATGAAATCTCTGCGGCACCAGTGGCCTGTGCTACGAAGCAGGATTCGCTATTTACACTATTCATTCATGAAGTATGACACTGCGCTGTCAGCACGCGTCTCCATGTTTGTGATTGGTCAAATGTTGCTAACCCCGTCCCTTTCACGTGAACGCGCTCTCAGCCGGTCAGAGAAACCCTGGTTGATTTACTGAGTTGATAACCAGCTTCGCAGGACCGCTTATCGACATTGCGTTTGTTAGGGCTAGTTAAGCCGGGTAAATCGAACATATCCAGGGTCTGTTGAACTGGCTCCGTAGTACAGGGCTCTGGAGGCAGTAACGTGTAACTCAGCAGAATCTGAGAAGAGCAGCACCAGCTGCAAAGAGCTGTGCCTTTTACTGTTTACTTCACTGTGTTTCCCTTCATTAGAACCGCTTAATAGAGATCGAGGCTGCTACGTTTAACCACACACACCTCTACACACATCGAACTACCAGAGTATTCCGCCTCGTTTTATGAAGGAGATGTCCTGTCACCGGGGCGCATGGTGTGTGTGTGTGTGTGTGTGTGTGTGTGTGTGTGTGTGTGTGTGTGGGTGTGGGTGTGGGTGTGGGTGTGTGTGTGTGTGTGTGTGTGTGTGTGTTCAGCTCCGCGTGCGTGCTCGGTGTGTGTGTCCGACACCACCGGCATTTGTTTTCAAATGACCACGAACAGTAATTTACACAAATCTGGTTCTCCATAGTTATATGTGTATTCCCAAGTGAAAGAAATTCGTTTAATCTTAATCTCGATGTGATAGTCCTGCCGGAGTACACCGGAACGAACGATACTATCATAAACAAATGCCGCCCCCCACCCAAACGCCCCTCACACAAACACACACACACACGTGTGCGCGCACACACACAAAACGAGGCCACGCTTTATTAAATCGTGCGCACGCTTTAGTTATTAAATCGTGCGCACGCTTTAGTAACTCGTGCGCACGCTTTAGTAAAACGTGGCCACGTTTTATTTATTTTTCTCTCTATGAACCCTCCAGGGCTCCGTACAAATACAATTCCTAAAGTATGGAATTCTGCTTATGTCCTTCCTCTACTGAAAGGACGGGAGGCAACTATTTTAAATAACTATAGGCCAATCTCTAAATTGTCAGTTCTGGCTAAGGTGCTCGAACGACTTGTGAGTGAACAAGTAAAGGAGTTTTTATGTATAAATGATATCCTTTCTAAACATCAGGCAGGCTTCAGGAAGAAACATAGAACCATCACTGCAACAATGAAAGTGGTAAATGATATTACTAGTATGCTAGATAATAAACAGAGTTGTGCAGCTCTGTTTATTGACCTTTCCAAAGCGTTTGACACCGTTGATCATCGCGTTTTAAAACAGAGGCTACTCAGTATTGGCATATCCAGCCATGCAGTGGGGTGGTTTGTGAACTACCTCTCTGAAAGGTCCCAATGTGTTCACTTTGATGGGCTGTCTTCTGAGTGGTTAAACATTGCTAATGGTGTTCCTCAAGGTTCTGTTTTAGGTCCACTTTTATTCTCCATATATATCAACAGTTTAGGTAAAAATGTGGATGAAGCTACTTTACATTTCTATGCGGACGATACCGTGATGCACTGTGCAGGTCCCTCCATTCAGGAGGTGGTTGTAAAATTACAGGCTGTTTTTAAAATTATTCAGACTCATCTCTCTGAACTAAAGCTTCTTTTAAATGTGGATAAAACCAAGATAAGGCTCTTTTCAAAAGCTAAGACACCAGAGCCTGTTTCAGATATTGTATCTACGCAAGGAACAAAATTTGAAGTTGTTGCCTGTTACAAATACCTTGGTATCTGGCTTGATGACTGTCTCTCTTTTAAACTTCATGTCAATAACCTGCTTAAAAAACTGAGGGTTAGGCTAGGTTTCTTTTTCAGGAATAAGTCCTGTTTCTCACTTGAGGCCAGGAAAAGGCTAGTTACTGTGACCTTTTTACATGTGCTGGACTATGGTGATCTGATGTATATGAATGCACCTGCCAACTACCTGAGCAAACTAGATTCTGCGTATCATAGTGCTCTGAGATTTGTCACAAATTGTAAAGCACTTACTCATCACTGTACACTGTATACCAAGGCAGGTTTACCATCACTCACTGTACGGAGGCTCAGTCACTGGTACACTTTGATCTATAAAGCTATGTTGGGCAAACTCCCGTATTATATCTGTTCATTGATAAAGCAGAAAGTTGCAAGCAGCTATTGTCTGCGATCGCAGGATATAGTCTTGTTAGATGTACCAAGAGTAAGGACTGTCTTAGGTAAGACAGCTTTTATGTGCGCAGCTCCACTTGCTTGGAACAGTCTACTGGCAAAATTGAAATTGAGCATTTTTATTTCTCCCAATGTATTTAAGGCACGTCTAAATGAAATGCTTTCTGACACTCTGGGTATTTGTAAATGTTGAATATGTAAATATGATATCCTCTGTTGTTTGTTTGTATGTTGTTTTTATGTTTCATGTGGAACTAAATGATGCAGGTCTCGCTTGTAAATGAGATCGATGATCTCAAGGGACCAATCTGTCTAAATAAAGGTTTGAAATGAGATGTGGACACGGAAAAGATATTTAAACATCCTGAAACACTACTTTTGGCCATGTCTAAAAAGAGATGTGTCGCAGTATATTAGAACATGCCATGTGTGTCAGTTAACAGGGAAACCAAACCAGAAGGTCAAACCAGCACCACTACAGCCTATACAAGTTGTAAGTGAGCCGTTTACACATCTCATTGTGGATTGTTACCATGTTAAAGGTCTGGTTGCAAATATCTGCTGACAGTGATGTGTCAAACCACTAGGTATCCAGCTGCTTATCCTTTTGAGGTCGATTACAACTAAAGCTGTGGTTAAGGGTTTGTCGCAGTTTATTTCAATATTTGGTATTCCTAAAGTCATCCAGAGTGATCAAGGCTCCAATTTTTCATCTCACATGTTTGGTCAGGTGTTGAAGCTTTTGAAAATGAAAAAGAACCAATCAACAGCTTACCACGCTCAAAGCCAAGGTGCCTTGGAAAGGTTTCACCAGACGTTGAAATCGTTGTTACGGGCATACTGTACTGAACTAGATGGAGACTGGGAAGAGGGTCTTCCATGGTTGATGTTGGCTGCAAGGGAGGCGGTACATGAAGGTACAGGGTTTAGCCCTAATGAGTTGGTCTTTGGACATGTTGTACGTGGTCCCTTGGCAGTGGTGAAAGAGGGTTGTGTTGACACTGAGCCACCACGGAGTTTAGTTGATTATGTGAATGGATTCAGACATCGTTTGGTTGTAGCTTTGAGTATGGCACAGGAAAAGCTGTCAGATTCTCAGTGTAAAATGAAGAAGTTGTATGACCGTGGTTCGGCAAGACAGGAGTTTAATCCAGGTGACCAGGTTCTATCACTTATGCCTATTGTTGGTTCCCCCTTTCAGGCTAAATATTCAGGTCCGTACACTGTCATTGAAAAAAGGTCTTACCTAAATTATGTTGTGGCAACACCAGAACGGAGGAAGACCAAACGCCTCTGTCATGTAAATCTTCTGAAGCCTTACCACAGCCGTGAAGCTAATACAGACACAGAGGTGATGAAGGACAGTGTGCGTCCAGCTGTGGCTGTGACATCACATGGTTTGGTGCATGAGGGAGATAGAGTGCCTGTACCTGATGATGGTTTGCTCTGTGGTCGTTTGAGAAATTCTGAATCACTGGGTAATTTAGACGTGGTGTTTTCTCATTTGCCGGAATCGAGACGTGAAGAACTCTCAGCATTGGTACATAAGTATTTGTCTGTTTGGAGACACTCCTTCGCAAACTGACTGGGCTGAGCATGATATTGATGTTGGGGACGCTCAACTGATTAAGCAACATTTTTATCGTATGCCACCAGTTAAGAGCAAGTGTTTGGATGCTGAGATTAATTACATGTCGGAGAATAAAATTGCTGTTCCATCGGCATCTAGTTGGGCGTCCCCATGTATTTTGGTGCCGAAGCAGGATGGAACACCTAGGTTCTGTACTGATTTAAGGAAAGTTAATGCGGTGACGAAATCTGACTCTTTTCCTTTGCCACGGATGGATGATTGTATAGATCAGGTGGGATCTGCGAAATATGTTAGTAAATTTGATTTGCTGAAAGGTTATTGGCAGGTCCCCTTGTCCAAGCGGGCACAAGAAATATCGGCATTTATTACACCATCTGGACTTTATTCATATAAAGTAATGCCATTTGGGTTAAAAAATGCTCCCGCTACATTCCAACGTTTGATGAATCGCATGGTGTCGGGTTTAGAGGGCTGTACTGTGTATCTAGACAATTTGGTAATTTGCAGTGATACTTGGACTTCTCACGTTCAGCGCATCGAGCTGTTGTTTGAACGATTGGCGGATGCACATCTGACTATTAATTTGGCCAAATGTGCCTTTACAAAGGCCACAGTGACATACCTTGGCCATGTGGTGGGTCAGGGTTGTGTGGCTCCAGTTCTGGCCAAGGTCAGGGCAATATCTGAATATCCAATATCCAAAAAGGAACTCCAAAGGTTTCTGGGTATGGTGGGTTACTACAGGAGGTTCTGTGAACATTTTTCCACTACAGTGTTTCATCTGACTGAACTTCTTAGGGATAAGGTAAAATATACTTGGTCGGTTGACTGTCAGAGAGCCTTTGATAATGTTAAGTCTCTGTTGTGTTCCTCTCCCGTACTAGCTGCTCCATGTTTTGATCGACCTTTTAGTCTCGAAGTAGATGCAAGCCAGGTCGGAGCGGGTGCAGTTTTGCTCCAGGGTGATGATGAAGGGGTGGTGAGACCAGTCAGTTTCTTCTCAAAGAAGCTTAACTGTTACCAGAAAAATTACTCGGTGATTGAGAAGGAAGCGTTGTCACTCATCTGGGCGTTGCAAAATTGCAATGTATATGTGGCAGCAGAAGGACCAATTTTGGTTTATACAGATCATAATCCTCTGACGTTTTTGCATTCAAGGAAATGTCCTAACCAAAGACTGATAAGGTGGTCTTTGTTTCGCCAGGCTTACAATCTCGATGTTAAGCACATTAGGGGATTGGACAATGTTATTGCTGACGCGCTATCGCGTGCTCCATGGCACTAAGTACGTGTTAGGTTGACCTTGATGTTTATATATATTACCTGTCATACCGTTTTATTAAATCTTTCTCCCTCTTTCCATCTTTTTAAAGTGTGCTTCCCAGATATCTGTGTTGCTAAAGATCTGGCTGGTTGCTGAAGACGGGATTGCGGTATAAAGGTGGTATATTACAATTAGGGTTCGTTAAGATAGGGTGCTATATATTTGTTGTGTACTGTGACTTTTTGTTTTTGTTTGGGATAGGGTTGGTTCGTTATGCCGGTGGTCCTGGGGACACCGACTTTAAGGGGGGGGGGGGGGGGGTGACGACCCCTGCCTTGAGGTCTCCTGTGGGGTATATGGCCCTTTAATGTTCCTCCTCTGCTTGTGCCCGCGCTGATTGAGGACACCTGCTTCACTGATTGAGGACACCTGACTGCTGGCACCGGAGGATTAAGAGGCCAGAGCCTCGAGGTCTCTACCCCCCAGAGGACCGGACGTCGGAGAGCAGCGTCGCTTATTATTTTTTGCCTTGCCCTTTTGTTTGTTTTTTGGCCACATTGAGTTTTGCCAAATAAATACCTTTTCCTATACATATTCTTGTCCTTCCCACGCTTTTTGTTATGGCCAACATTAACATTGCAAGAAAGCAATATATTAGACGTTAAGTACTTTGTCAGGCTTAATATTTATCTGTTGATAGATACCCCCAAAGCTTTTTTCTTATTTGAAAGAAGACCTTAACCTAAAGTATTCTTTAATGTGTCAATAAAGGTTAATTAGTTTGTCTGTTTTGCACATCCTCATATTAATATCTTTGTACATCCAGCACTAAACTGTATTATTGTAGAGATCACTTACAGTATCTTCTTGATTTTTTATATTCTATATTTTTATCATTGACCATCTACTTCCCCCTATGAAAGTATGTACTCTTAATATATTTTTCATCAAATAACATTATTCAACAAAAATAACATTATTCAACCAAAATAATTCAATAACGTGCTTTAACCACTAGGCGGTGCACACAAGGTACACACAGCATACTAATAATAACTTTGTATTATTAGTGTAGGACACTTATGTATTGTAACATCCGAAGATGTGTAGTTTACTAGTTTTATTCATGTTTTTACATAATTTTACAGGATATTGCTATACTATTTCTCATGTTTTACTTCTACACATTAATATCTGATTTGTAAAACATCACAGAAACAAAAAGGTATATCTGTCATTTAATGGTAAGCTATTGAAATTGTCATTCCATAGATGTGTCTCCCATCACCCAAAACCCCTGACTATTCAACTAACTCAGTATTTACATTCTTATATTCAAAGAAAATCAGTAATATCTTTAAAAACTACAAGTTATTTTCTATCAGCTGTGCACCGTTATGGTGTAAATATAATCTACTAATTGGATTAAATATAAAAGTCAGCCGAATTACTATTGATACTGCAAGGAGATGTATTTTGTGAAAAGAAATGCAAGATGTTTAATTGTTGATATATTTATGATCCATGTCACATATTCAGTTTTGGCGGCAGTTCTCCTGTTTGTCCAGAAGTCTTCTCATCAGGGCTCTATAAATAAAGAACTATGGCAGATGTGTAATATCATATCCCAACATGCATTGCGGCTAAAACATCCAATCAACGAGCTTCAAGCTGAGGATCTTGGGTAATCTGTTCAGTGGGTTTGTGGTGTGTCTTGTAAGTCCAAGATTATAGAATTAAACGAATAAATAAAAACAAGGATAATTGTGTGTTATTGTTGAGTAAATAACAGTGTGTTATATAGAAAAGAATAAGAAATTAGAAGGAAAAAAAGATTTAAAAAAATACAGATTTGAGTATTTTGAGGCTCCAAGCCCCATTTATTTTCCTCAGACGGCAAAAAAAGTCAGACATTATACGATTTAAAATAAAAACAAACAAATAAAAAGATAAAACACTGGCATGTAATTTACGTCAGAATAAATAGAACGGTTTTGAATAATATATGAGAATAAAATCTACGTCACTTTACAGCCCCGCCCACTTTTGGGGAAACCAACGCTGTCATTTGAACGGCGATCAAGCCTGAAGCCACAGAGATCTTCTGTTACTGTCCTTTCTTCTTAGAGGAAGTACAGAAACACGTAACTCTGGATTTGTTTTAATGTTTGAGGAGCAATAAATGACACAGCAGCTTTTTGGCATGTTAAAACTATTATTTTCTGCCTCGATCATGAGAGTAACAGCTGGCGAAATTACAGCCTGGCATACTGATTTCAAATGTGTGCTCTAAAATGATATTTATAAATGACTATTATCATTATTATAAGCAAGACAATAAATGGCAAAGACATGTAGAAAATAAACGTATTTGAGATACGTCCATAACGAACGTAACATGGGAGAAAATATGTTTCTAGTTAAACGTAATTGAGAATGTAGTTTAGTTCTGTGGGAACGTAATTTTTAGCAGACAGGGTTGGGAAATGGATGACCTTCTCCAACAGACATAATATTGCCTCACACATCCTGTGGAAAATATCGAAAACTGTGGTTTTGGACATCACAAAAACCCTGGAGACAACCGAATAGGACAACCCATGTGCCAGCCAGTAGACCATCAGGAGGACCTCCACATGCTGAACCCAGCCATGGGTCTTCTCCCTCCTGACAAGGGTCATCAGGGCCTCGATGGATTCCCTCGACAGGCGGTAGTGAAATCTAAGACCTTTGGACTGATCCATATAGATTTGTACCACAGGGACATGGTGGTTGGGGTTGGAGTAGATGTTGATTCCCTCCTGTAGAAGACAAAACAGGTGTAAATAGTAAAAGGTTAAAATACATCAATATTGTGGCTTTCCTTTATTTTTTTTAAACAATGATGCATATTTGTTGTGTAAGGCAAGCACGTGGGAGGAGATAGCCTTCAAGTTTGCTATAAATAACCAATACTGGAAATAGGTTTGTTGGCTAAACCATAAGACAATTTTCTGTCAGAAAGCCCTCAAAGCTAACTTCACACAGGTACACAGAAACACATGAAATATACAGGAACAGTTTCAGCTATACTCTTGATAGTATGTGCAATGTAAGCATGCTCTGGAATCTATCATTAAAACCAGTATCAGAATCCACTGCACTTACCCCTTTTAAACCTACTCCCAGCCTCCGCAGTAGTGCTCTCCTCCTCTGAATGTTTGCTCTGTTGTTTTGCAACACAGCAGCCACAAGCTCCATTTCTGCCATCTTGCTCTGAAACTGCCCACCTGCTCTTATATAGGACACTAATAGGGTCATTGAGCAACATACTATTCAGCTGGGTGATTATTTGTTATTCATTGAGTGCAACAGTGTTGGGCCTGTGGTCATTTGATATTAATATCTTTGGGTAAACAACTATTTTGTCCCATAACACATCAATAAGCCAATACAGCTTCAAATGTAATTGACACTTTTGGCCATATTTTAATTCAACATGTTATAAACTTAAGAATGGTGATATGTACAGCAATACGTGTAGGTCTATTCGCCGTTTTGAATCCAAAATAAGTCGTTTGTGTGATTCATGTAGATCTGCAATACAAATATCTTTGGGGTATGGGGGGGTATGGGACCCGAAGTAATCTGCGGCCGTGAGCTGTTATGTGCCATCATTACACGCATGGTGTTCTTTTTTATATATTATAATGAAGTAAAAGCTGTGTGCTCGAGTCTTCCTGCCTGTCGGCTCTGCTCATGGATGTATAATAAGGCTCTGCTGCTCCAAGATGATGGTCTAGCTTCAGCAGCTACATTACCTACGGGTGCGTTCGTTAATATTAACTGTGCGTCCGGAGTCACTGTGGCACAGACTGGACCGCTGGTGAACAGCTGTTAGAACGGGCTGTTCAGGTGTTCAGAGCAGAGCTCCCTGTCGGAGCGGCAGAGTGTGATGTGAACTGAAAAGTTTTTCTGTGGCAATATTATTTAAGGAATCGTTGAGCTAGCTAGCTAGCATACATTGTCACTATCTGCTAACGTTAGCTTTAACCTTCTATTTCTAATAGTTTTTTTCATAGGCTATAAACAGAGGTGGTATAAGTATATATAGGCCTATATTGTACTTGAGTAAAAGTAGAAGTACTCAGATCTTGTACTTGAGTAAAAGTAGAAGTACTCAGGTCTTGTACTTGAGTAAAAGTAGAAGTACTCAGATCTTGTACTTGAGTAAAAGTAGAAGCACACAGATATTGTACTAGAGTAAAAGTAGAAGTACTCAAATCTTGTACTTGAGTAAAAGTAGAAGCACACAGATCTTGTACTAGAGTAAAAGTAGAAGTACTCAAATCTTGTACTTGAGTAAATGTAGAAGCACTCAGGTCTTGTACTTGAGTAAAAGTAATAGTCCCAGAGTGTAGGAATACTCTGTTACAGTAAAAGTCCTGCATTCAAAATGTTCCTCAAGTAAAAGTAGAAAAGTATTCTCATCAAAATATAGTGAAAGTAGCAACAGTAAAAGTAGTCATTGTGCAGATTGGTCCATTTCAGAATAATATATATGTTTTATAATGATTGATCATGAAAGTGTTCTCAAAGCTGGTAAAGGTGCAGCTAGTTTGAATGACTTTGTATACTGCAGGGTAGCTTGTGGATTTACTCCAGGTGGAACTAAAGTCTGATTGAACACTTGATTATATTTCACTTAATTAATCCAGATCTGTGAAGTAACTAAAGGTATTAAATACATGTAGTGGAGTCAAAGTACACCATCTACCTCTGAACTGTAGTGGAGTAGAAGAACAAAGTAGCAAAACATTGAAATACTTAAATAAAGTACAAGTATCTCAAAATTGTGCCCAAGTATAGTACTTGTTGAGTTTATGAACTTAGTTACTTTACACCATGTGGCTATAAAGATAAAAAGACTTAAGCCTTGCACAGAGGCATGAAAATACATTTTCAAAATGCTCAACAGTGCTGCCAAAATTATAAACTGACTGCTCCACAATTTAAAATAAATGCTTTTATATATTTCTATTATGTGACTCTTTGGCGTTTCTGTTATTATTAACACTGCTGCTTTAGTTGTTCTGACTGCTGAAATCCTCTGTCATTCCGTGGGGTGGGGGAGCCGGGGGCTCGGATCCTTGTCACCTTTTTCATACCTGATGAGTTTGCATCCCTGTATGTTAAAAAGCCTCAGTCACCTTAATTCATGTAATAAAAACATCTCAGGTCAGTAACACTCAAAGCTAAATGTGCAATACCATGTTCAGCTATGTTACTATTTATAATGTTATTGTTGTTACATCAGAAGATGTACATATTGAAATGATTTCTTAACTTACAGTAGGCTATTTTTTACAATGTGTGTTGGAAGGATTTATTAAATTACAATGAATATTGTCATTGTTGAAGGCTTTTAGAGAAGGGTGAACTATAAGCCTGAATTACATAACATTTTATACCTAAAAACATAAAAGCCACAATAAATAAATCACAATTATTCTAGTTATTTTTACCTCCCGTATTGCTTTCAACCCACCAGCTTTTATGGTGTTGTTACGTCACTAACTGTAAGCTTGTCACATACAGTCTATGGTCACTCAGAGTAACCTACCGTTAATTTAGCTGCTGGAGAAGAAAGATCAGGGGGGGGAAGGGGGGAGAGAGCTGTGGTTGATGGGCCATTAGTTGTGTAAATACACAGCTGAGAGCTGCCGTTTCATTCAGACTGTTTAAAAAACCTGTAACAACGGACTGTTTTTCTTAGCGGATGCATGTCAATTTAAATCAATACATACAACTATTTTTTAAATCAATAAAAACATTTTCTAAATCCATAAAAGCATTTCAATTAATAGTGGGAGTCATGTCGTTACTTTGTTGAGAATGTGGCCATGTAATAAGCGGGATAATTTGCAGCGACTTGTTCTTTATGGGGAAAATAGCACCCGTCATGCAGATCAGGATCCCTCCGCTACACTTTGAGATCCTGATCGACCGACGAAACTCCATTAAAATATACATATTTTTGGTGAATTACTGAGTTTAGGCACGTTAATAACGTTTTAATGAAGTTGAATACAGTATATACATATGTGTCAGTGATTTCATGTCAATTCGGCGAACATAAACATAAATGATCGTGGTGAAGATGATGATGAAATTAGGATTAAAAATTGAGATCCGGGCTGCATTTCCTCCCTTTCGTTTTTTTCGAATAACAAAATTATTTTGTTAAATAACAACATGGTGATGTTTTGTAAATGATTACATGTCTCTTATTTAGCACAGTAGTATGATATCCGTGACATACGGATCTTAACAAAGTTCCGCTGTACATCCAGCATACTGTATCTCACTTTATTTCACATGAGCTCCAGTGTGGAACCCCACTGCACCCCCTGGTGGATCAATGATCCATTGCAGCTGGCTTCATTATAATTACATTTATCTATCACGGGGGCGGTCTCAAGTCAAGCTGGAGGTTTTCCCTTGAGCGAGGGCAGATCACGTACCAATCACGGCCCTCGCGTTTCAAACTGTCTGAAATGAATTGCTACATCTGTATTTATACATTTTGCTCTCATGCACATTCATTCAATGTTTACATTTACTATTAAAAATAATATATGCATGTTTGAAGACAATATATGTATGCAAGAGAAGAATGCATGTATGTCTGAAGACAATATATGTATGCAAGAGAAGAATGCATGTATGTCTGAAGACAATATATGTACGCAAGAGAAGAATGTATGTATGCCTGAAGACAATATATGTATGCAAGAGGAAACAAGGGGAATTTAGCGATCACAAAGAAAACGGCCAAGACACACATTGAGACCAGAAAATGAATGTTATTAAGGGCTGTAAATATAATAAGCCTGTTGTCAATTTTAGACACAGGCTTATTATATTTACAGTCATTAATAATATCCGCTATATCAGATACCTGTAGATCTATCAGCTGTTTATTTCACATGAGTTCCAGTGTGGCAGCTTTTCACGGTTCCCCTTGGTGGATCCATGATCCATTGCAGCTGGTTTCATTAAAATTACATTTATTTATCAAGGGGGCGTATCAAGTCCTGCGGGGGGGTTTTCCTTTTCAGCAGGGGCCCACCCTGTGCAGATCACGGACCCGCACGGGTAGGCGTCTGAAATGAAGCGCTACATCTGTATATAATAGGCTCATTATGGGCGTTCTCTTTTAACCAATCACATTTCACCACAATTTCCAGCAGCCAATCAACGTGCTGCAGGGGGGGGGGGGGGTTGTCTAATCGCCAAAGACTATTAACATTTATATAATATGCCGCTTGTGTCTATAAATGTTCTTAAACCAAAAAATGAGTCCCTCTGGATTGAAATACTGTCTAATTTGCAGATGGTAGCGATGTTGGGCTTTCACAAAGTTTAAACACATTTCTGTTAGGCACACTGGGCTGAATTTGTTCCTTTCAAGACACATAGACTGAGAAATTACCTTTTGATTTCTAATTTTTCTTTGATTTCAATACCTTCAAACCTTTTCGTTGGAAATGAAACAATTATTATGAGATGGTGGCATTTAGACGTGTTTCTTGAATTTGTAACTCCCAAACACAGAAACAAATATTTGGATATACCTGGGCCTATAAACACCGGACAAGTCCAATTGATCCACTATCAACTATTAAGAAACAACACAAACATTAGATCACCAAATGCTGAAGAAATAAAGGAAACCAAAGTCAAGATAAAGAGGAACCAGCAGTATCTCAGTGACTCATTTTTCCCTTCCGTTTCAAAGACAGTACCCAGAACAACTAATGATATTTAAAGTGATTAGAAGTTGAACAACTGGACTGTGCCTTGAGTACAAAGCAACCTTTTTCAAAGCACTTTTTTAAAAGCAGGGTACATTTGGGACCATCATTTTCTCTTGTCTTTCTTTTTTAAAATCTCTTTGAACTCATGTTCCTACAAAACCACACTCCTTTTGAGTTTAATTAGAACTGACTAAAATGATTCCCATCTCATAATGCTTTTTAAAGCCCTTAACAGTCGCATGCATACAAAGCACGCAAACAGCTCTCAGACTGACGAAGCATACATGCACTCTACATTCTACTGTCAACATCTTATAACTTTTTGAAGTTACATACTGTATGCAATACATTCAATATTCACATTCAATTTGCTCGAAACACGCATATCAGCACTTGCTGCAATACACTAATTAATTAATTAATTAGTTAAACACATTGATCATAAAGCATAATGGAATTGGTTTAATTGGCAGAGAGAGATATTTGAAAGGTTTGTATTTGCACATACAGTTAAATGCATAGATGGAAAGGATTTTACGCTACACTACATAAGTTTCAAGTGACAAGGAGACACGTAGATGCAACTGGATTTTGTCAACACTGATATTCCCGTGTCGCCTGTGTGTGAGTGTGCATGTCTGGTAATTGGTTCAGGCGTCTGCAAGAACATGTTTAAACAAAATAATGGGGACATGTAATGTGGGAGGCTTCCATGAACAGAATCAAACACACACACAAATTATTCATGCAATTTCATATTGTGCAACCTGTGCGTGTCTTCTGTCAGTGTGGAAATTGTACTTGTCGCTCTCAATCTCCTTCTCTAACTATAGCCGATCAATAATAAAGGAAGCACTCACTGCTTGACACACACACACACGCGCTCTGTTGTGGTTTCCCCAGAATGCCTTTTCCCCAATTTGCATCATCGTCTTTCTGACATCTCCGGGTTCCTTGTTTGAGGTCTTTCTTCTGATCTCTTTCTCTTCATCTGACTTGTACATTACTTTATTATGTATACACTCATTATACTTATAGGTGTACAGGGTAAAAATATCCATACTTCAGAGTTTTATAAACAGAGTGGTGCGGTGATGACATATTTATGTAGGCCGGCCCAGAAGTTAGCATAGCAAGGTCTCACTTGACAAAAAGCAATGAAGGGGTTTAAGGTGAAGTATTATTTGAATTATGTGAAGTATTAAAGTAAACGTGTTATGGCAGAAAGTTCAATAAGGCGTATTTTTGGTATATTCCTTTTTAAATGTTCAATTTTTAGCATAACCTGTGACTTCTGGCTTGAGTGGGGTGATTGCCCGTTGAGAAGTATCTTTCAGACAGTCTTGTTGCAGTTCCCAGACATCTGGAGAGGCCATCAGTCTCTGGGTTAATCATCAATGGTTTTTGCAATTAACAGGGGAACTCCAAGAGAAGTTTTCCTCAAAGATAATACAGTTAAATTATTGTTAGTTAATGATGCATATCCTGCAGACCCATAAAAGAGGCCTTGAGAATTGAGTCACACAGTTAAGAGAGACAATAGTCCTTATCTTATTAATTAATGTATTCATTCCAAGTAAACTGACTTCGGAGGTGAAAGGAAGGTCAGACATGGCCTTAGGCTATGGGAAACAGTTGGCCTCTGTTGGTTGACTGATTCTGTGGCCGTCATGGGACGATGAAGATGTGTGTGCGTTAAAGATGTTTAAAGGGAAATGAGTATGCGTCCTGTCAAAGAGTCCTCTGTCATGACTCCAAATCATTGATTGGGGGACGGCCTGAGGGCAGAGGGACAAACACACACACACACACACACACACACACACACACACACACACACACACACACACACACACACAAGCACAGGAGATGAAGCAACAGATGGAATCCACAACTGCTGACTCATTGCCTGGGGTCCCGCCCAGAAGTGAAACCGACCAATGGAACACTGCCAACTCACTGGCTAGCTCGCTCAGAAGTGAACTCGCCAATAACAAATAGGTAGGGAGGAGCAAGCGATACAACTCCTCCCCACCTGTGTATAAATGTTGTGATAATTTTGATGCTCTTGTTCTGACTGGCCGTTCTTGAGAAGTGTCTCAGGCGGTGGTAAAACCTGAGCCCGGAGTACTCTGCATTTTGAAGCTGCTGTTGCAGAGTGCTTCGTGATTAAGGTGTTGGTGTATTTTTTACCATTAAAACAGATTATTGTTTAACCATAATTCTGGTGCTTTGAGTTTTCCTTCTTTTAAGACAACTCATAAAGGGACGGCGCGGAGCAGAGGTTCTGCCCCAACAAAAGGTATCCGTATTCGTCTAGTACCGTCACGGTTCGGTGCATGCAGTCACACGACGAATACGCCTTTTTTTTATGAGTGGGAAAAAAGTCTGTCATTCAGGGCAGTATCCACTGAACGATATATCGTGTCATGGCGATAACCGCGATATGCGCATGCGCGATATTCACACCGCAGGGAAGTGCGGTTTTATTCATTTAAAAAAAAAAAAATGCTAACAAACTTTAGCACAGAGTTCAAAATAAAGATACCCTTATTACTTATCAAAACTGCACATACAATATATCCGATTAAAGCTGAGACTCCACAGATTATTTAAGTATAGTATCATCACTAAGCGATCCGATCTCACGACAGGGGAAGCAAACAGACATCACAACACGTACCTTTACGGAGCTTTTACGGGAGATCGTCTCACCGTAGCTGTCAACCTGATCAAAAAAAGGTGTTCCATGGCATTAAAACGAGAAAAAACGCGGCTGAATCGGTTGATCCATAGGTTAATAATGTATCTGTGGCTTTGAAGCAATTGTTTATAATCCATAATTGCATTTTTATGTAAAAATCGGAGCACAAAAGTTAGCTGCTAATGGTAGCCACTAGGGATGTGCATCTCCATCACTGAGGCCGATGCGATGCGCATCTCGATACGTTACCACGATACGATACATTAACGATACCTTTGAAACACCAGGCGATGCGATACGATACGATTCACCCCTGTTGCGATACAGTTCGATACGATTTGATTCAACATTATGCGATTCGGGGCGATACGATGCGATTCAACACGATGCAAAAATAATGATACTTCAATATGGTACGACAGAGGATTTTTGTTTTATTCCTTATATGCAGCAAATCATACATTAACAAAAAAGTGCTTTACATATTTGGTACTGCACATCCCATCATGCCGTTTATTTTTTTACCTTTAAAAGCTCTCCAGAGTACAATTCTATAACACCTCACAGTTAAACAATGTAAGGATGCATTGCTCATGATTAACAATGTGCAAATAACAGCTACCATAGAGCAATGCCCATACAGCTGCCAGCCTGATGTGCTTAACACTCAGAGGCTAACACACCAGTGAGCAGAAAGCATTGGTTTCTATCTGAACAATAAAGACAACAAATAACCTTTCACAAACAGGTATTTCATAACTGCTTACAGTAAGGAAGACATTTAAATTATTATTGGCCGTCACAGGCTGCTGTAAGCTAAACACCTCTCTCTGACAGAACACCTCACTGAGTGATTTAACTCATATGTCTCACTTTCAGGTTTCTCTTTTCAGCCGCAGACCCCCTGTCGCCTCTTTATGTGCGTCGCTAAGTTCCTCGTACTACTTGTGTACTTTAAAGCGGCTCGGCATCGTTAACAATTTGCGAGTGATTTTTCAAGTTGACCGTCTGTAGTAATAGTGCCGCGCACATATACCATCAGGACGTTACTGATGGGGTGCGGCTGCGGAGTGATACTGTGTGTATGCAAGTCCGCATCTAGGACGGATCTATGTATCATGGCTGTAGACCTGTTAAGTAATAAAGATACCTCATACAATGGTCTACGGATACCTTATTACTCTCCATGACCTGCGGTCAACTATAGCATAAATGACTATTACACCGTCTTTCTTGAACAATCCGAAGTGTTGCCAAACGTTTGATTTGTAGGTATTTTTCGCTGCGCTGTGTTTCTCTTTCTCCTCAACTACCGTGTGTGTTGATAACTGAGACTCTCGTTCTCCGTAGTGGCAAAGATCGTCTCTGCTGAACGTTGACAAGATAAGGGGATTTTATATGAATGAATCGTTTTTTTACCGATGCAAAGACGCTACGCAATCGATGCATCGCGAGTTCAACCCAAACTGTAGCCGATGTGCACTCTTTCAACCGGTGCACTCGCATCTTGAACGTTTATGCCGGTGCACCGATGCGAATCGGTGAATCTTAACATCTCTAGTAGCCACCAGAGTGTATGCAGCTTCCGGTTTTGGCTACGCGTCACTTTCACTCCTTATAGAGAGCCGCAGTGACGCGTCCTTAAACCCGGAAGTAAACTTCTTCTGGTTCCTTCGTCAAAAACCAATGAAAATTCTCCAAAGGATTTTGGAAAATAATTTGAAATAATTTCTGTGGTTGACACACATTTAAGAGAGGGATCACGTTTTGTTCAGCCGGATAATCTCCACATGTCAACCCTACTTTTATAATTTTTGAATCATAAATCTAGTCGCCAGAAGCAAAATGGTAACGTTATGCTATAAGCGAACTCCAAGCCAATACAGCAGCAGGGCTGCTGTGGCTGCTTGCTACAAAAGGAAAACTTGTGTGGCTCTCATGTCAGGGGTACTTGAGTGAGTGACATGCAGTTTGCTGTGCTGCATGCACAGCAAACCACCAATCACAATCATTCTTGATCAGATCACAGCAGTCCCCACCACGCTAGTTTGCAGACTATCAACACACCGGTAAAAAATGAGCGAGGCACAAGAGGACAATACCTTCATCCGGTTAAATATAGTTTAAAAAACCGCAATATATATCACAGGGGGGGGAAAAATCACGATGTCAGTTTTTTTCAATATCGTGCAGCCCTACACTACACTATATATAATCCAGGGGGCGGTATTGCGCCTAAAAGCTGTTTGCCAGCCGCCCTTAAACAACAAATGAAGAACAAGAAGAAAACACAACAAAACAAAAAAAATACAAGAAGAAAAGTTATTATTGGGAGTTCAGATAATAACACAGAGGAGCTAGAGTACCTGACCCAGCTGCTTCTTTTATATCAGCTGTGTGGGAACATTTCGGATTCCCTGTTGACTACAATAACGATGGCGTGTGAGTGGTGGATCGGGAGGATGGTGTGTCGGCGCTGTTCGGCAGCGGTGCGGTATGCTAATGGTAATACCATAGACTGTATATATAAATGGACGTAGGGTCCGTGACGTCACCCATAGGATTCTGCAGAGTTGCCGAGAAGCCCTTAGCAGGCGGAGTCGGCCACTAACGGCTCGACACTGACGTCAGAGTTCAACTCCCGCCTTCTCCAGCCTGGTCCAAATAAGGGCAAAGAGGCGGAGCCGAGGCGGGACCTGCTACCACCGAGCTGAAAGTTCCAGAGCTAGCTGAAGCTACCAAGCTAAGCTAACATGCTCCCCATCTGCACACTGCCGTGGAATTTTACGTTTCTAAGGTAAGCGGACATGAAACTATTCAGCAAAACTATAAATAATAATCGTTTTTAGCATAATACTTCAGAATCTTAAATTCCCTTAACGTTTGTATGCAATTGTGCTAAATTCAACACTGGAATCAAGCAAATATTAATATGTTTACATGACATTAGTTATTTATATTTTGAAATCACTTAATTATACGTTTAATACATTTAAGTCAAGCTAAGGTACATGTGATGGTAGCTAGTTAGTGCTCTTACCTGTGAGGCCTCCTCCAAACAGCATAATAACCAGACTCTATCAATAAAACTAAGTACCAGTTCTAGATCCTTGACTTTAGACAAACAATTAAAAAGACAAAATGTATTTAAAGACCAATCTTTATTTGAATGGGCCTCTTAACCTGATACATTAGTTATACAGTAATAGTATTGACAATCTAAAAAAATTGAGCAACTCAACAGTCAACTTTATGTTTCTTATTGTCAAGCATTTTGTTATTTTCATTTTCCCCCTCTCATATTCAGTGTGGACGGATTGAGACAGCGTGGTGTCCAGAAAGCGGCAGAGACTTCAGGGAGAAACCTCCGTGTGATGGACGTCCTTTCTGTTGGTTTGGAGAGGACTGAGGGTCTTTCCTCTGCGAGGAGGACCAGGCCTGATGGAGGAGCCCATGCTGGGCAAAGCTGATACCAACTGCACTGGCCTAGTCTGTCACTTTATTTGACTAAATGTGTTTACTTATACATTTAATAGTTTTACACCTTCTGTCCATATGTGCTTTTTATTTAAAACATGTTTGATCAACGTTTGGTTCACATTTCAATAAATTGTACTTGTATTTGCACGCCTTTTGTCCATTATTCTTACTGAAAATGTTAGAATACACATTCACATCTGACTGAAGATTGGCCCCATTTATTTGTGACGTTGCAAACTCTGCGGTACAAGGCACAAGTGATCTGAAGCTCATAAAGCGAGGCAAATAGAAATAATTAGCTGATGGAGTGTAGATGAGGAAATAGGTGCATTCGATCAGCTGACTGTTTTTACAATAAAAGTAGTTTCTTAGTGTACTGGTCTTCAAATCTCATAACATCAGCTTTTAATGTTCCTCTTGGATGTTCTTCTTGACCCTTAGAGAAGGAGAACATGTCGTGTCTTTCAGGCATGTCCTTTCCTAACAAAAATTACAGGAAACCTAAAACATATTATTGCAAAACAAGTGTGTTATTTATGAAAGCGGTGTGTTTGTGTGTTTAGGGGCTGTAGATATAATTATTTTGTAATTGTAATGGGTTTTTTTTATTTCAACAATGAGCTACAAAGACAATCAGATTATGAATGAACAGTATGAAGATTATCAAAATAATATTTAACTGTTATCAAAACGTAGTGCAACTGTAGAAGCTTGCTCTGTTGTCTCACTGAAAGAATAACTTTTACCACTTTTTTTGAACGATATTCAGAGATAAATAGTAGCAGTTCTCACTATGTGTTAAATATCTTTGCCTTCAATTCATTAAATTAGAAACCTGACAAAATCATATTGCTTGTTAACATCTAAATGTAACTTTTTGCACAGAAAAACACCTCAACTTCACTGGTGTGTAGGTGATCTAGTATTGTTTAATGGAATGTATATCAGTGTATTAAAGTCAATACTTCATTAATTTAAACCAATTAAAAGTAGAAGTACTCAGATCTTGTACTTGAGTAAAAGTAATAGTCCCAGAGTGTAGGAATACTCTGTTACAGTAAAAGTCCTGCATTCAAAATGTTCCTCAAGTGAAAGTAGAAAAGTATTCTCATCAAAATATAGTGAAAGTAGCGACAGTAAAAGTAGTCATTGTGCAGATTGGTCCATTTCAGAATAATATATATGATGTGTTTTATAATGATTGATCATGAAAGTGTTCTCAAAGCTGGTAAAGGTGCAGCTAGTTTGAATGACTTTGCATACTGCAGGGTAGCTTGTGGATTTACTCCAGGTGGAACTAAAGTCTGATTTAACACTTGATTATATTTCACATCATTCATCCACATCTGTAAAGTAACTAAAGGTATTAAATACATGGAGTGGAGTAGAAGTACCATGTACCTATGAACTGTAGTGGAGTAGAAGAACAAAGTAGCAAAACATTGAAATACTTAAATAAAGTACAAGTATAGTACTTGTGGAGTTTATGAACTTAGTTACTTTACACCATGTGGCTATAAAGATAGAAAGACTAAGCCTTGCACAGATTCATGAAAATACATTTTCAAAATGCTCAACAGTGCTGACAAAATTATAAACTGACTGCTACACAATTTAAAATAAATGCTTTTATATATTTCTATTAGATGTGACTCTTTGGCATTTCTGTTATAATTAACACTGCTGCTTTAGTTGTTCTGCTAATATCCTCTGTTATTCCTCATTTTAAAGCCGATATTCTGTGGGGTGGGGGAGCCGGGGGCTCGGATCCTTGTCACCTTTTTCATACCTGATGAGTTTGCATCCCTGTATGTTAAAAAGCCTCAGTCACCTTAATTCATGTAATAAAAACATCTCAGGTCAGTAACACTCAAAGCTAAATGTGCAATACCATGTTCAGCTATGTTACTATTTATAATGTTAATGTTGTTACATCAGAAGATGTACATATTGGAATGATTTCTTAACTTACAGTAGGCTATTTTTTACAATGTGTGTTGGAAAGATTTATTAAATTACTATGAATATTGTCATTGTTGAAGGCTTTTAGAGAAGGGTGAACTATAAGCCTGAATTACATAACATTTTATACCTAAAAACATAAAAGCCACAATAAATAAGTCACAATTATTCTAGTTATTTGTACCTCCCGTATTGCTTTCAACCCACCAGCTTTTATGGTGTTGTTACGTCACTAACTGTAAGCTTGTCACATACAGCCTATGGTCACTCAGAGTAACCTACTGTTATTTAGCTGCTGGAGAAGAAAGATCAGGAGGGGAGGGGGGGGAGAGAGCTGTGGTTGATGGGCCATTAGTTGTGTAAATACACAGCTGAGAGCTGCCGTTTCATTCAGACTGTTTAAAAAACATTATTACACCTTAATTACACCTTATTAAAAACATTCATTCCTCAAGTTGTAAAAATGTGCTAATAACGTTATTCTGAGAGTTATTTCCCTCGGCATTATGAACCCGCATCTAACCCACAGGACCGCGCCGCCCGGCACGTTCATGTGATGTGACGTGTCACATCACATGAATCAACAACTTTGACAATTTGCTCCAAAAGGTAAGAGACGGAAACATATTGCTTTTGTAACCTGCCTCCTTAATGTCTGTATGTAATGTAACAGGTTCTCATATAAAATAGTAAAATAAGCCAAACTACTCAACAGCAACCGCTACTGTTGCTAAGCTAATGTTGGGTGTTTGCTTAGTAATTTTCCATACTTTTCATAATTAACCAAAATGCTAGAAATGTATGCATGCCAGCAGTTCTGCAATGTTAATTCTGTATGCATTAGCTAACTTTCTAGAAACCAGACTTTGAATTTATAATTCGTTTTATATATATTTTTTAATTTAAAATCTATAAATGTGAGATGAAAAAACTAAAAATGACATATCTTTGTCACAACAAATGTCCAATGCAATGTCCCTACAATTGTAAACGACGATGCATACAGAATCTTCAAGAACACATATCATTTTTAAAGAGGCGTGAAGAGCTAATCATTTGTACTTTATTTATAGATGGCAGTAATAGCCGGATCAACATCCAACCCAATCCTGAAGGAGAGTGGGCAGCCCGCCAATACTTAGACAAGGTGCTGTATAGTTCTTAAAAGCATTTGTATTAATTTTGTTTCAGTAATTTGTTGATTGCATACCCTTTAATTTCATATGTACCTTATTTTTACATCTGATAAGTGAAATCAGTTGATTGTGACCTTATCACAAAAAGTCAGTGACTTAATACATCCTGCTTCGTAATAATGCATGCAATCGTCATGAGTCATGCATCCTTAGAAAGTTTCATCATGATTCTATATACAATTATAGAGTTATATATTTAATATAATATAAACATTAAACTTGTGTAGTCTTCGTAAAACAATATGACCAGTAACCACTTTTTTTTCCTTTTTCAATATATTTTATTCTATCTAGGTCCCAATGTGTGGATAATAGGGAGCAGCATACGTTCGACGTGGGGAAGAAAGAGCCTGACACAGCATGGGAAGCAACCTGGGTCTCAATTGCCGTGTGTGGTGGTTTGGCAAGGGTGGTCTGAGATGGAGGAACCTTCTTCCCTTTTTCTATCAGTTCTTGAGAGGAAGAACAGTCCCGGATGTCCTGCTCATCCACTGTGGCGGCAACGACCTTGGCAACATCAAAGGTGTGGAGCTTGTCACAGCAATGAAGCAGGACCTGCTTTCCCTCAGTGACAGCTTCTCAGAGATGAAGATAATTCTATCTTCTATCAATGAGAGATGTCACTGGAGGAAAGCCAATCCGGGAAAGCTGAACAAGGCCAGAATGTGGGTGAACAGAGAGATGGGTAAATGTGTTAGTGGTTTGGGTGGAGAGAGTGTAAGGCATCCTTGCATTAAGTTTGACTGCCCTGGCATATTTCTAAGAGATGCAGTTCATTTCACCAATTTGGGAAATGATATGTTTTTAAGCAACCTTAAACAGTCCCTTGAGGCTACAATCTAAAGTGGTTCTGCATTTTGGATTCTAGCCTCAACAGGATATGTATATGTGAGGCAGGGAACTGCGTCACTATGGACTGATGGCTTTGGGCCGGGTGATTGTGCGCCCCTGGGGCCCTGGGTTGTTCCTCCCCCCTCACCTGTGTCTAATTGTTTTCCCTCACCTGTGTTTGATTCCTCTGTGTATTTAAGTGCTGTCTTTTGTTGTGCTGGAGGCAGTGTGTGTGAGCTGCTGGTGGCCGCAGGCTGGGCACGTGAGCAGTTTATTGTGGCTGTGTCATTGTGTGTAATGTTTTAATAAATGCCCCGTCGGGTTATATTTTTGGATTCTCTGCCTCTGCCTCCTTGCTTGGTCGGGCCGCTCAACGGTCAGTCTCACAATATTTAAGAAAAATAACTTTTAAATTTGACAGGGCAGTCCTCTTTGTAAGGATGTCTTCACTTTCTCACGCTATTTTTTTAAAATGTGTAATTTAATCAAACTGTTCTCACATTCTGTGTTCTTCCCAGACCCGGCGCCAGAACGAATCTAAAGGGAGATAACAGATGATCAACAGGTGCTAATCACCTGGGTCTAAACTAACAATCCTAAACAAAGTTACAGAATAAGAAAGGCACAACACACTACTTGCACTCTGCTAAGTATCTACGGATTACGAGGGAGCTAACAGTATACACACACACGAGTAGAGTATCACGAGGCTAGAGGCGTCTGTCTCCCAACACAGAGCCTCCAGAATGATCTCCGTTCCCAGCCTTTGTACTCCTCCCCCGGAGATGTGCCGGAAGGGGCGGGGATTGGATGACGTCTCATCCAATCACCTCTTCGGATGCAGCGAGGGCGGGACGTCGGAGGAACTGCGCCACTCATGTGTATACACTAGGGGTTTCACAACTACCAATATTTACTAGTCGACTAGTTTTTCAAAATAGTAGTCGACTAGTCGTTACGTCATAATAGAGAAACACAAAGAGAGGTTTACAACTGTATTTTCTATTGGAACTCATACAGTAACATTAAACACTGCATTTTAATTTGTGTTACATGGCTGAGTAAATAACAAACACTGGACTCACCAAAATTGACAGCAAAAAACTATTGTTTACATAAATGCCACGTAAATCCAGTGCGCAACAGCGCATTGCGCAACACTTTATTCGCTGTCCTCCACGATAACGTCCACCTTTCCATATTTTTGGTTTGAACACCAACGCATCGACATGTGAGGGAAGGAGGCTTGACCGCTTTCGGGTGACAGTGTTGCCTGCCAGGGAAAAAACCCTCTCACTCGGGGTGCTTGTGGCTGGAATAGCCAGGTAGCTCCTCGAAAGCGGGGGAAGCGGTGCACGTTTTCTGCCCACCACTCCAGTGGATTATCCATTGTGGGGATATGCGGTGTCCGCTGGCAGTAATCCCGTAGCTCATCATCCGCATCACTGTTGACCCGTGTTTTCTTGCTGTTCGTTTGCCTCTGTTCAGTGCTGACGCCGGTCCGTTGCTCACTGGTGCTAGCATTACTGCTAGTGCTAGCTGTCGGCAGCGGGTGTTTCATCTTCAGATGGTTGCGCATAGCAGATGCATTTGTATTGTACTTCAGTACAGCTGTACACAACTGACACTTCACTGTGGAGTTGGTTACATCTTCGTTGAAGTACTGCCATACATAAGAATGTCAGACTTGTTTTGTAGCATTTTGCAGCACCTCGTTTACCTCAATTTTTTTCCACGACTAGTCGACTAGGGCCTAAAGCGCCGACTAGCGGTAAAGGTAGTCGACTAGTCGACTAGTCGATTAGTTGGTGAAACCCCTAGTACACACACACACACACACACAAACAGCCCCAGGAAGGCAGCGGCTGTAACAGCACACAAAATCGTCACGTGCTGCGGCACAATATATATCAAACAGCAAGGCCAACAGCATTGCGTAAAGACATACACTTATCGCAAATACACATACAAATAAAGGGCGACATAGAAACCACTTTTGAAACATTGTTTGCGTGGCAGCACAAACACTGGTAAATCACGAGCAAGGCACACACTGGGTAAGGATGGCAGCTTCCTCATCGTTGCACTCGGAGAGAAATAGTAGAGACGGAGACGATGAACTGTTTAGCCCTCCTTGGGCATGGTTTATTTCTATGCACTGCAGGCGCATCCTTTTGCTCAGCCGAGCCATACTTGTCAACCCTCCCGATTTTTGCGGGAGACTCCTTATTTCATTGCCCTCTCCCGGTTTCCTCCCGGGCATATTTCTCCCGATTTCTGACAAAATCAGATAGCTCAGGACTGTTTCCACTCAGACTTTAATACAGCTATACCATTGTTTGGTTTCCATGGTAACACGTCTCTTTAATAGCGCGCGCAACTGAAAGTCTGACAGGGTGAGTCAGATATTCACAGAAAAAAGAACAAGAATCGACAACTACTCTACTCTCTGCTCACTCCTTTCCTGCCCACACATATGCTCCATCTAGGATGGTGCTACAGGCTGCACTTAGAACTACAATAAGCATGTTAATGTTAATCTAACAGCTCCGGCGATAAACTAGCACCCCCCCCCCCCCCCCCTCATTTTGCATTTTTAAATGCTCCCTATTTCTGAGGTCTCAAGGTTGGCAAGTATGAGCCGAGCTAACTTAGAACATTATTTTGTCCAACTCTGCATCTTTGTGCAGCGTATACTAACAGCGATAGGAAGAGCCCACTGCCTGACTCGGACACGCTGTGGAGTGAATCGTGGTCAGGTCACCTCTGAGAGGGAATTGGTTGACAGCTAAAAAAGCTATAATATCAGCGACAGCTGACACGTAATAACGGTTCCTTGCCAGCTGATCTCCTTATTTGTTTCCTCACGTATCTGTCTCTCTCTCCACAAACTCTCACATGAAATGTGTTTTTTGATGCGGCATGCCTTAGCAGTCCTTTATCAGTCTGTAATGCGTGTTTCCAGTCGCAAAAACCTTTGACAGTAAAAGCCGCATCAGATGAAGACGTATTTACTTTAAACTGTCTACAGGGGAAACAAAAGGCTGCGTCTGCTTTTAACGAATATTCAAGCCATGGTCTGTTGTAGTACCATGCAGTAGCAAAAGTGCGCTTCTTTCCTGAAAACAATCTCCCTGGATAACGATCCAGTTTCACCTGGTTGGGTTTATTAACCCCAAGATCACCTGGGGCTGTTGGTCTTTGAGCGGTTGCTGGCCCTAAAGTACCCTACCTGTTGATTTGCTGAAAGGTAGCGTCTGTAGTGGAGGCACCGGCACGGAGGAGGAGGATGGCGGGTGTGGTACATGGTGTGGCAACGCAGGTGGTGATGGTAGAGGCACAAGGAGCTGTGCCTCAGAGGACAGCATTGGTGGCGGCCGCGTTGAGGAGTAAAGGGCTCGCTGGGCTCGCTAACTCAGCCCCGGGGTTTGCCGAGGTCAAGCTTGTGACATTAAGGCGTGCTGCTGCAACGGGTCGCCAGCAGCACCATCGGCTGCAGTTCTTTCATCGCTATTTCGTTTCAATAAATCCTTAGACCTTTTAAGCCAATTTCTGATGTCCATTTTGTAATTCAAACAGAAATGGGAGTCTACAGAATGCACAATAAACAAATCCAGAATAGGCGGCAGAGTGTAACGCTGTGATTGGTCTAAACGTGGGCGAATCACAAATCACAACAGACATATGAATTTATTTGACGTAGCCTGCGATTTTCTTTTAGTTACTATCTGACATCACATACATCGTAGCATAAAAGTTCACCGTATATTTATAATTAAAAAAATTAAAACCATTTTTTTTAAATGTTTTAAATAATAAAAAACCTGTTTATTGGGGGAGGGCAGGAATGTCAAATGGGAGGGCCTGGCCCTCCCACGGCGCCGGGCATGGTTCTTCCTCTCTCTTAAACTTTAGTCCCCCTGTCTTGTTTCTCTCTTTCCCTCACTCATCTTAGTCCCCCTGTTTTGTTTCTGTCTTTCCCTCACTCATTTTCCCCAGCCTCACCCAGCTGTGGTATGTCTGTTCTCTTTCTTCTCCATTTTGGATGTGGCCCAGGAGGAAGCACAGCCACTTCAAGACACTGGTATGGGCCTACGTGCTGACGACATGACCGTTATCGGCCAGATCACAGATGGCGACGAGACGGCGTCCAGAGAGGAGGTCGAAAACCTGACATCTTGGTGCCAGGATAACAACCTCCATCTCAACGTCAGCAAAACCAAGGAGCTGATTGTGGATTGCAGGAAGCAGCAAAGAGAGGGACACGCCCCCATCGCCATCAATGGGACTACGGTGGAGAGAGTCAGCAGCTTCAGGTTTCTCGGGGTCCATCAAGGACACTGCTGCATCACGGCCTGTTACGGCAGCTGCACCGCCCTTAATCGTAAGGCTTTACAGAGGGGGGTGAAAACTGCACAGCACATCACCAGGATGGAGCTGCCATCCATGAAGGACCTTTACTCCCAGCGGCTCAGGGAGAAAGCCCTCAGTTTATGTTTATGTTAGAAATATTTTTGGCAGATTTGTTCCTCTTCTGCTAATGGTATATTGCAGGATATTTAAGTTTCCCATGTACTTTTTAAATTAATAATAGTATGTTCATCTTGATGTTTAACTTGTAATATTTTAATCATCTTAGTTAGAAATGCTGTTTCCACTCCAACCTCTGCTGCTGAATGATTGTATATATTGTTACTGAAAGTGCTTGTCTTTGACATTATAATGATTACACCAGAAAGTCAGTCTTTGTGAGATTTATTTGTTCACATTTTTCCCAGCCACAAGATGATGTTCATTGGAGGCCTCAAAGCTGGGTGAAGGTATTGATGCACAGATCAATGCAATCCTTTACAACAGCATTCCACTATGGTTGGGGATGTCTGTAGAAAAAGGAGAAATAATCTTAAACAAAACAAGTGTCTCAATATGGGGAAACAAAACATATCAATTCGATCAGAATCGGAATACATTTACATTTTTACAGCAGAAAAGAGCCTAAGACAGCCTAATGTTAATTAAAGTATGCATAAAAAAAAGTATTAAAGATTAAAAACAAGAAATTATAATAAAAAAAGTTACACATTTTCCAAAATACACATCCTGTAACAGTTTGGAGGAAATAGCAGCCAGCTATATTATACATTTTTAGTGGCATATATATATACATGGTTGGTATTTAACAACAAGGGGTGTTGTACTGTGATATTGGTATTTATGGAAACAAGGTCCTAGGTGCCTCAAGGGGCGGTAACCCTCGAACCTCCTGGTGGACACCGGTGGTCAGGGAAGCCGTCCGACTGAAGAAGGAGGCCTTCAGGGATTTGTTATCCCGGGGGAATCCCGAGGCAGTTGCAAGGTACCGACAGGCCCGAAGGGCAGCAGCCTCAGCCGTGGCCGAGGCAAAGCAGCGGGTGTGGGAGAAGTTCGGAGAAGACATGGAAAAGGACTTTCGGGCGGCACCAAAGTTGTTCTGGAAAACTGTCCGACACCTCAGGAGGGGGAAGCAGGGAACCATCCAAGCTGTGTACAGTAAGGATGGGACGTTGTTGACCTCAACTGATGGAGTGTTAGGGCGTTGGAAGGAGCACTGTGAGGAACTCCTGAACCCGACAACTCCGCCCTCTATGTTAGAGGCAGAGCTGGAGTATGACGGGGGATCGACACCAATCTCCCGGGGGGAGGTCACTGACGTCGTCAAACAACTTCACAGTGGCAAAGCCCCGGGGGTGGATGAGATCCGCCCAGAAATGCTGAAGGCTCTGGGTGTTGAGGGACTGTCATGGTTGACACGTCTCATCAATGTTGCGTGGAAGTCGGAAACAGTACCGAAGGAGTGGCAGACCGGGGTGGTGGTTCCCCTTTTTAAAAAGGGGGATCAGAGGGTGTGTGCCAATTACAGAGGCATCACACTACTCAGCCTCCCCGGGAAAGTTTACTCTAAGGTACTCGAAAGGAGGGTCAGGCCGATTGTCGAACCTCAGATGGAGGAGGAACAATGCAGATTCCGTCCTGGTCGTGGAATGACGGATCAGCTTTTTACTCTCGCAAGGATCCTGGAGGGGGCCTGGGAGTACGCTTATCCAGTCTACATGTGTTTTGTAGACTTGGAGAAGGCTTATGACCGAGTTCCCAGGGAGTCACTGTGGGAGGTGCTGCGGGAGTATGGGGTGAGGGGGTCTCTACTCAGGGCCATCCAATCTCTGTACTCCCAAAGCGAGAGCTGTATCCGGGTCCTCGGCAGTAAGTCGGACCCATTTCAGGTGAGGGTTGGCCTCCGCCAGGGCTGCGCTTTGTCACCAATCCTGTTTGTAATATACATGGATCGGATTTCGAGGCGTTGTCGTGGGGGAGGGGGTCTGCAGTTCGGTGGACTAAGGATTGCACCACTGCTTTTTGCAGATGATGTGGTTCTGATGGCTTCATCGGTCTGCGACCTTCAGCACTCACTGGACCGGTTCGCAACCGAGTGTGAAGCGGCTGGGATGAGGATCAGCACCTCCAAATCTGAGGCCATGGTTCTCAGCAGGAAACCGATGGACTGTCCACTCCAAGTAGGGAATGAGTCCTTACCCCAAGTGAAGGAGTTCAAGTATCTCGGGGTCTTGTTCTCGAGTGAGGGAACAATGGAGAGTGAGATGGGTCGGAGAATCGGAGCAGCGGGAGCGGTACTGCAGTCGCTTTACCGCACCGTTGTGACGAAAAGGGAGCTGAGCCAGAAGGCAAAGCTCTCTGTCTACCGCGCCATTTTCGTTCCTACCCTCACCTATGGTCATGAAGGATGGGTCATGACCGAAAGAACGAGATCGCGGGTACAAGCGGCCGAGATGAGTTTTCTCCGCAGGGTGGCTGGTGTCTCCCTTAGGGATAAGGTGAGAAGTTTGGTCATCCGGGAGGGACTCGGAGTTGAACCGCTCCTCCTTCGCGTCGAAAGGAGCCAGTTGAGGTGGTTCGGGCACCTAGTTAGGATGCCACCTGGGCGCCTCCCTAGGGAGGTGTTCCAGGTACATCCAGCTGGGAAGAGACCAAGGGGTAGACCTAGAACCAGGTGGAGGGATTATATCTCTTCACTGGCTTGGGAGCGCCTTGGGATCCCCCAGTCAGAGCTGGTTGATGTGGCCAGGGAAAATAAAGTTTGGGGCTCTCTGCTGGAACTGCTACCTCCGCGACCCGACCACGGATAAGCGGGAGAAGATGGATGGATGGAAACATTTTACACCTTTCCTTCAAGTATTATACGTTTTAGTTACTTGTTGTGTACTTAACATGAATAATCACAGTTACTATCCTTTTACTCCATCACATTTCAAAGAGAAGTAGGCTATTGTTATGTTAACTCCACCACAGTAATACATTAGCATAATTACTAGCTAGCCGCCAGCGCATATGGCGCTGCTAGCCGCTAGCTGCTAACTGCTGCGGTGAACGCGCGGTGCTGTTACGTGTACGCAAATTGACATGCTTGATGTGAACGAGCATTTTGGGGGGATTGGTTAAATTTGCGCATGCGCTATGAGCGCACATACGGGTACTTCTCAGGGATGCTGGGTAATCTGTGACGTTTCGCTCTCTCGAAAGTTGGGCCATTTTATCATCATGCGCTAATGAGCAACTCTCATAGGAATGAATGAGGCCCCGCCTCCCACGCTGTATCCAGTTCTTATTATACATCCATGGCGTGGACACGTAAATGTAGCAAAGTCCGTGACTCCACCACGCGATGGGGTGTCAAGCAGTGGCGTCAATTCAGCCAAAGCTAAGGTATGGCAAGGTTACTAGTCACATGACTTAACTACAGTATCAATCAATATACATGCCCAGCAAATAATCATAACAAAAGTGACAAGTCTGCTATGTAGCTTTTCTGTGTGGTTAGGAAAATTTGAACTTTTTCAAATGCAGCCTCACTCACATCCCGCTAGCGCAAGTAACTATGGACACAAACACTTAACTACGCACGTCAATCAATCAATTCAGTCAAATGCGCCGTTACGCATCGGTTTTCAGCACCATGGATAGCAAGCGGCAGGGTTAGACAGCAGTAATAGCCTTTCTGACACAATTTCACTCTTTCTGTTCACTTCATTCACTATGTAATTGCAACAATATCACGTGAACATACCAGGTAAACTGCTGTAAACTGTTAAAGTCCAAATATAAAGAGGAGAGGGAGGGAGGGAGGGAGGGAGAGAGGAGAGGGAGGGAGGGAGAAGAAAAGAGAAAGAGAAATCATATTAATAAGATGTTTGGGTATCTTACTTTGAGATGAACTTTATTAATTATTCCACAAGTGGATAACGGCGGGTCCTCAAAGCAGCAAAGTTATTGACGAGTTCATCTGCGTCCAGGGATTTTACGACAGCAGGCTCAACAGCCATCAACATGAGGTTTGTGAGCCTGTCATCGCTCATGGTGGTCCGCAGGTAAGTCTTGACTCTTTTTAAAACGGAAAAGAATCTTTCGTTGGATGCAGTGGAGACAGGAATTGTTGCTGCGATCTTGAATAGCTTGATGACCTCTGAAAAAGCGACAGACATGGTCTTCAGTCGTGTCAAAGCCAGCATTATGTTTTTCTCCTCCTCCACGTCCTCCTTCATCTCAAGTTCAAGGAAAGCTTTTGCTGTGTGACACTGGGAACTGAGAAGGGTGGTGTCGATCAGTTCATCATAGAGTTGTGCAAACTGTTCCATTTTAACTACATCCATGAAATGGGGAGATGAACAATCAAATGCCTGGATAGCATTAAGTAGCTCATCATTATCTGTAAATCGGCGATCTAACTCAGAGATGAAGCGGTCCAGTGTTTCAAAGTATAGTCTTTTTTCTTGGTCATCTCCTGTTTGTCTCTGGCCACTGGATGATCCGACAATAAACCCTGCCAAGGCTTTGGACACACTCCGTGCTCTTGCTGGTCGCAGAGGGGCAGTGTCGCTGCTTGGGAGGCCGAGCTCTGTGGAAAATGCCTTGGCTCTGCTCAGTGTGTCCTGGTACTCTTTATCTGACCTCATCTTTTCCAGCTGGGCCTTAGTACTCCGTATGAGGTTGGAAGCCATCGTGATTGCAATGTCTTTTGTCTGAAGCTGTTCAGACAGTCCATAAGTGAGATTTAAGATTTTTTCTAGGACATGAAGACGCACAACAAAAGTGACTGTCAGCATATTTGTCCGAAGTCCAGCAGCTTCAGTTGAACCCTCTGCATGAGCGTCAATAGTGGCATCTAACACAGCTAGTATAGCCTCGTAGCGCAGTTTTATCTTCTGTAGAGCCCTATACCAATACAGCCACCGAGTGGGACAGGTGCGCTCCAAGTGCAGTATTTTGTTGTGTCCCAACTTCTTTTGAGCCTCAATGAAAAGCATGTGTCTGGTATTGCTATTTGCAATACAAGTATATAGTGTTTGAACAACACCAAAAAACTCTGCCATCTCTGGTATTTCAGTTATCGAGCTCACAAGCACAAGATTTAGTCTATGTGCATGACAGTGTATATACGCTGCATGCGGCACTTTTTCACGTATTAAAGCCTGCACTCCACGCACATTACCCCGCATAACACTTGCACCATCGTAGCATTGTGCAACACACAGCTGAATATCTAAACTCGATAATTCCTTTATTATTTTCTGGGCCAGGGATTCAGCTGTCAGGTCCTTCATGTGATAGGTTCCAATGGCTCTTTCCTTTATAATCCCGTCATGTACATAACGGATCAAAATGGCCAGCTGCTCCTTCTTAGACAGGTCTTTCGTTTCATCCACTAACACTGAAAAGTACCGTGCTTCTCCTACTTCATTTATGATTATACTTCTGATATTTTCCCCAATAACTCTCACCATATCATTCTGGGCTTCTGGGGAAGAATAGTGCGCATACCTGCGTTCCTGTTTGCTTTTCACGTTCCTGTCATCTGTTGCAATAACGTCCAAAAGTTCAAGGAAATTTCCTTTATTTTCATCCTCATCTCTCTCGTTGTGGCCACGGAGAGGGAGGGCCTGTCTTCCCAGAAATGACGTGATTTTGAACAAGGATTTGACGTGAGCCCGGTTCTCCTGCACCTCATCTGTCCTGTTTGCGTCAATCCGACTTGCGATGGATTCCTTATGTCCGCTGATCACAGCCTTAAAGTTAGACCACGCTAATGCAGCACAATTGTGTCTACTGCTCCCTTGATGATCCCGGAGATTTTTTTTCATGTTCTTCCAACATGTGTATCCAGTGTCTATGAACACACGCAGTCCATGCCTGTCACCTGTTAAAGTTGAGGCTCCTCCAAAATGACGGCATGCAAAGCAATAAACTGCATCTTCTTGCGCAGAATATTCAACCCAGTCATATTCCTGATACACACTGACATTAAAGCGTCTTCCATTTCTAGTTGGGAAGTGGGTCAAACGAGGACGCCTGAGTCCGTCTGTTTTACATCCACTAATATCCTTCTTCTCTGCTCCAGTTGACCCAGAGGCTGCTACTGCTGCTGCACCCGGGCCTTGACCTTCCTTATCGCTGTCCACGTCTGATCCAGCTCTTTCAATCTGAGAAATTGGTGGGGACTCAGACTCGGATTCAATTCGAGAAGTCGGTGTGGACGAGTTCTCAGCCTCCATGCATGTAGTCTCCGTCTCCCTGTTAGCATCTGCATCCCCGGCGCAGGTGCTGGAGTGGCTAACAGCCTCGTTAACAGCTTGAATCCCACCTTCACTACCTGGTCCTTCTCCCTCTGCTGCTGGGGCAACATTGGAGCCATCACCTTCACCTGCCTTTTTTTTGATAAAAAAAGATTCTAAAGTTCTTTGCTTTCTTTTCATTTTAGTTAATTAGCTTAGCCGAAAAATAAAAAAAACCGCGATAATATGACCCGCTCTGACCTCCGGCGGCTTCTCGTCAGGAGATACCACATTTCAAGATAGGGAGGGGGGATACGTTACGATAAGTATTGGGAAAGATAATATCTAGACTAGAGAAATCGATTGTGTTGTTCTGATTTTCATTTGTATTTAATTTATATGTATTAAATAATAGAATAATCAATACAAATTGACACAGAGTAATTCCATAAATTTATTTTTTTAAAACGAACATTTACATTTTCCCCTGGAGCCAAGGTGTGGCAGCTGCCATACCTTGCCATACCCAATTGACGCCTCTGGTGTCAAGGAGTCGTGGTGGAGTCACGCATTCTGGTGAGATCAGGTTGAATTAAAGAATGCCACAACCTCAGTGGTGACACTAGTTTACCTCATAACAAAGATGCACTGCAATCTAGTGAAGAATAAATCATTGAATTATATTTTCCCTATATAACTTTATAGGGAGTGTTTTTTTTCTTCATATAGTGCGATAAAAAAAAATGTTATAAGTCGTACATATGTGTAGACCACATGTCTTTGTAAGTGCCCACCTTCGGGCCCTATGCTTTCACAGTCAGATTTAAATTGTATGGATAGAGTCAAAAACGGAGAGACATGGGCTCAAACGGGGTCAACACAAGCAGGGGATCATCAATGTCTATGTTCAGTCCCCTTACTGTCATTAAGGGGACACATTCAGGATGAGAAGGGGAGGAAAAGCTAATTTGTTCGTTCAGTCAGTCAGTCAGTCAGTCAGTCAGTCAGTCAGTCAGTCAGTCAGTCAGACAGACAGACACACACACACACGATGGTTAATATCTATGCTCATCTGAACCCCAAGCAGTTTCAGGGCGTCTATTGCAATTTGTTCACTTTGGATCCTTTTTTCACTGCAGTATATTTAGGTCCTGCACCTTTAAGGAAACATCGCAGTCATGGATACAAGTAAAAGGAACTAAAATTGTTCTTTATGAAGTATGACACGGTTATAGTTTAAGAAATATATATAAATTAACAACCTGTTGCATTTCATGATGATGTATTTTAGACAAATGAATACATTTAAATCTATATACATATAGACTGTATATAACAGTGTATGCAGTCACCATGACGTCTCCATATAGTTTGAAGGAGTTGAATCCTTCTGTGCTTGTTATTTTCCAATCCTCAAGTTTGGCATTTTGGCCGTCTCCATCTTGGTTTTTGGGGGCCAAGCTAAGTACAGCCCGATCTCGGAACAAGACGTTTTAATGCTACTCAAATGTGAAAATGCATAATAATGCACTGAAAATACACTGTGAAAAAGTGTGTAGGTTATAAGAAGAATCCAGTTAGAAGTTGGGTAATTTCTCACAGATTTCCACCGTGGGGTTAGGGTTAGAATTGCACACTACTGCCCAGAATCTATTAAATGAGACATGAAAAATGTAATGTTTTTGATAAAATAGCAACATTTGAAGCCCTCATTTTGTTACATTCCTGAACAAAAGCATGATCCACTAAAGGTTCGACCAGAAGGTTGAACATGGGAAATGTTGTCTTTTGTTTTTACAGTTTCTCGCTTTACATTTGGCTAACCTCTTCCAATTCAAGACACATGTGTAAGAGAACAGGAGTAGAACATTCACAGTAGGTATATGCATACATATTTCCACCTCTGGACATTCATGTGGCCATCTAGAATGCATTAAAGCAGCTTGATAGACTAGAAGCCAAGAGGAATAATGTATGACTTGGCTTGGCAGTATGACTCTGCATGATTCACCTTCTCTCCCCGTATAATGTTTATTTAAAAATGGTTCTCGGGCATATCGAGCCATACAGTGTCTTAAAAGGTCCAGTTCAGTCGTTTCCAACCACCTCACTCCGAATCTCCTTCTACATAATTCAGAGCACTTGACTAGTTGAGCAGGAAAGAGAGTGTGATTGAAAGGGGTCACCTGCTCAAATCTGCTGCCTCGAGAAGGAAATCTGTGTTTCCCATGTGATGGCTGTCAGAGATTAACAGTTAATAGCAAGAGCTGCATACCACATGGGATGTTACTGCCCATTATAAATGAATATCAATCTGATGTTACATCCAAATAGAAAATGAAGTCCAAACATAGGGATAGGTCCATTTCCCAGTCAAAATTCTTGTATTTTTGTAAAACACATATTTTCTACAAAAGGCAAAGTTTTAGAGCTGGAGTTAAAAGAGGTATTCCTAGTTTTAATCCAATGCAAATATTCTACTGTTTGACAAACAAGTGAAATGGTCTTCAACTTTCAATTTCCCCATACTTGAAAAAGAATATTTTCTTGCAAAAACTTTCCAAATAGAAGCTAAGAAAATTAACACCCTTTACTTGTAATGCTTTTGCATTACGTACAGAGCTGGAGCTAGCGATTAGTATACCTTAGTGTAAAGACTAGAAGCGGAGGAAAATAGTAAGCCAGGCTATTGCTAACACATTTTGAGCAAGTTTGGAAAAACAAGTAAAAAGCTTACTTTGTGACACAAATGTGATGTAAAAACTTAAATGTGTGGTTTGCTAGCCTTGGTTGGTATGAGAAGAGTACATTAGAAGAAAAGTAAAATAAATGTTGGTTCAGAATTCTTAACATTACTGTCAAATAGAGCCTATTCTAAAGTATAGCTTCAAACTGACATTCTATTTAGCCACAGAAGGTGTTTGGAGTTGAAAGCGGAGGAACATGGTGTGCTTGAACATTACTACTGAATAAGAATTGCATTGAAAAGACTAAAGGTATACTCAAATGGAAAACATTATTACATATTTCTCAAATTGGCAATAAGTATGTAATTCCACACAAATTAAGAATGTATTACTTTCTCCTGTTATTATTATGATGTCAGAATGATAATGGAAATTAGCCAAACTGTCAAATAGTACTCGTACAGTTGAATATTTGAGCTTCACTGTGCACTGCTGAATGATTTATGTGCAGAGTTTGACCCTTGAAGGCTGTTTCTTCTGCTCTGAAATACTTGTTACGTATTAATAGATTTTTTGATTTTCATGATTTGATTTCGGATTTTACCAAACAATAATTATTAAAAGTAGAGTATTTCATTCTACAGTATACTGTAATACCAAGGAGGCATAGGCCTATATGATGATATAATGTTTGACATTATTGATATTAAAAAAGTGATTTATTTTCCATGTCATTCGTCTGTATTTTTTATCAGAAAGTGTAGTTATGTATTTGTAAGCTCCAAATCCAAATATTTCCCTCAATGGCCCTTGTGCCCCGGCATGTGGCCTTTCCGCCCTAACAAAATCTGTGACACCAAACGCCAAATGGCCTTGCCCCTAAAATGACGAAATTCCAAGCCTGTACTCATCTCTCCTCGGCACAGCACTAAGCACCAAGGAGAGTCCTTTGTGCCTGCGGCCATCAGGCAACAAAATTAAGGGGTTCACCCTGTAACCCATTTATAACCTGCACTGACCCTTAATAATATCTGCAATGTATGCATATGAACATAAAACATGTCTGTTCTGCTCACATATCTGTATATATGTACAATCACTGGATCTAACTCCAGTTTAACTCCCATTATTCGTTAGTTCAATTAATACCGTTAGTACATGTTTGTTCTCATTTTATTCATTATTTGTATTATTCCCGTGTATACAGTATACCATGTATAACATCTGTGCTTCTTATTCTGTTGCTGCCTTGGCACGTTAATTTCCCTACAGGGATTATTAAAAGGTTCATCATATTATATCTTAACTTTTTAGTTAGCATTGACCATGTGCATGGCAGTATTGACTTCAAACTAAAGAAGTCAGTTATCATATAATTTGTATGAATTAGGCTTGGATCTTTTAAAAGGGAATGGCCATATTAAGACTGAATATCCATATTTAAATCCCATGCTTTAATGTAAGCTGCACCCTATAGAAATGAAGATGGGCTCTGTGAGTCTATAACTGCAGTATTCATTAACTGCATAAGAACTGCACCACAGAGAGCAAAAGAGAAGAAGGGATGGAGGAACAGAAGGAGAAGAGGAGACGGGAGAGGATGAATAAAAGACAGAGGAAGAGGAGTGGATTAGGAACAGAAGGAAACAGTGGGCAGGAAGTGTGAAGGGCAACATCAGGCTGCTTCAGGTAAATGTGAATATTGATTTAATTACAACTAAACTATGTGGACTCTCCCACAGACACAAGCAACCCCCATGCCCCCACTGATATACATTTTTCAGTAGTGTTTTGTTTTGGGAAGGTGGTTATTTTGCTCACAGGAGAAATTACAATGTATTCCCAAATCCATTTTCTGCTATCTATTATTCAGATGTGACCAAGACTCATTATGCAGGGATATGTTCTCAGCTCACTGAATCTAGCGGAAGTGTTTATGTGTGTTTCTCTCTGTACAGTTTAATACTTTCTGGTGCGTATGCATACATGTAGCTTTTTGTCTGGGTGTATCTGTGTTTACCTGCTGTGAAAAGTGTTAATACCCACACATGCATACAGAGGAACACATGTTTGTGCAGAGTTGTGTGTTTGGGCTCGGCTGCTTGTTGCAAAACCCCAGAGTGAAACATGTCCCCTTCAGCGGGGCGGCGTTGATTGATAATAATCTACCATTTCAGAGCGATTACACATTTTGCCTCTGTTATTATGTAATACATTGTATGGCTCTCAGACTCAAATATGACCATACTGGCTTTTTGATGCATTTGTTTCTACATCAAAGTGGTTGTTGGGGTAAAGCATAAACATGTGCCAGTTCCAAAAACTATGAACTATGTAACGTTTTGAAAACTTAAAATTGAATCAATAGAGTAATCCTGCAAATGTTCCTGGTAGGTAGTGCATTGATTTTTTTTTACCTGAATACACAATAGACTAGAGCAAAGATTCATACAATAAAAGTGGTGACGTGGTGCAATATGTGTCCGGCAACTGCAGAAGGCCAGATATTTGTTGTCTCACAGCTAAGACTAAATACAAAAGGGAGCAAGGGTTATTAAGGACAGGTACATCTGATTAGGGCAGGATGGGTAGCCACACTGGCGGCAAACACACTAAAGAAAGAAGTGAAGAAATTAGACACCGGGTGGGTTGCTAATAGAGTAAATGTCAATGGTCCTGGTACTGGCTTTAGCAGCATTTGGTGGTAGGGCAAGGCGAGATCCAACAATCTTACATTTTGGTAGAAAGAGTAGATGTGCCTCCAGTCACTCTTCCAGGGTTGGGGTTTGCAGATCTTTTTTACAAACTTTAAATATGTTTGGAGGAGAACTAAAAGAGTCATCCACTGGGGACATGAATGTCCATACCCAATTTAATTGTTAATCCATCAAGAAGTCTTAAAAACACTGTACTAAAAACAAATCATATCAACGTTGTGGTGGCATGAGAGAAAGAAAAGCTCACAATGCATTCCCTATGCAGATCACAAAGGTGTTTACAACATATGGAGTCACTCCATTGAATAGTTCATGAGATATTAAGATTTGTATTCACATGTTAAAAGTAGGGTTGGTAAGAATGGAGAAACCAGCTCGAGTGCGCTAAAGCAATTCACTTCAGAAACACTTTTTGTTATATTCCATGGAATGCTCTTAACATCCCGATAGCAATGAATAAATTAAATGCTTTGACAATAAATACATAAAAACATTTCATCTGTGGAAGCCGTGGCGCTGTAAAAAGCACAACCAATCATCTGCCTCGGCCCACTGCAGATAATTGGATGGCCTACCTGCCTGTCAACCTTCCCACTCGTGCACAAACTTATCTCGTGCCCTCATTGGTCATGTGCGCGTTCGTGTGTGTTGGAGGAGGGGCTCTGTAAGGAAGTGTGAAGGAAGGGGCAGATTTTTTCCGGTTGTGTATTTTCAAATTCTAGCGCACTCGAGGTGGTTTCTCCATTCTTACCTACCCTACCTTTAAGTTCACTGTAATATTACAAAGATACCATCATGGATATTTTAGCACCACCAAGATTAAGACTTCATGCACATTCTCTAAAATATTCAGACACTTGCCAGATCATTTTGGGATTTTCACGCAACTGGGATGAACCTGCATGATATGAAAGAAAATAAATATGATTTGACCAAAGAAACTTGCCTTTAGGTGTTTCCATTTCAGACCTTTCCTCAACCCTTGGATGTGTGAATTTAAATAAAACAAAAAAGTTCTGAGCTAAAGTGTGCAAAGCAAGAAATGTTAAAATATGGATGAAACAGTTCAAAGCGTTAAGGGAAGGATGTATGTGCTTACTCAACCAAGGTCCTGTCCATTTTTATTATGGGTTAGCTGGCAATGGTAATCTCTAGTACTTGGCAACAGGATAGGTGGTATTTTATCCAAGTACAAGTGAAAAATGAAGTTGCGAGGTGAATCAGAGGTTTGCACAAAATGTAAAAATGCAGGATCAATATGATTTTACTTGTCCTTCAAAATGTTATTTTTCCGTCCTGGGTTTCTGTGCCTTACACTCGTTTATTACAGTGGTAGATACACAAAACATTGAACAATTATGATTCAAAGCTTCAATGTTTCTTTTGAAGAATGACAATAATCTTTATGCTGTCTAATAAAGATAGAACAGGTCACAAACACTTCACAGACGTTACAGTTTACTGTGCGTCTGTCTCCATAATCCAAGTAATCCTTTGATAGTTATCAGGCTGCAGAACTCCGATTAGAATGGTTGTCCTGGCAACACTCCTTTGATCTAAAGAGTTTATGGGATGGATTGACATCCGGGCGCTCAGTCTGACTGCAAATAATATTACTATATCCAATGAAGTAGTGTAATGTAAGCACATTTACTTTAAGCAGGTTTAAAATGTCATTAACATACCTGACTTGGCTTTACCCTAAAACTGCATTCACATGACAAATGGTAAAACGGCCCTGAAGTTTCCGTTGTATTTCTTAGGAGAGATCGGTGCCCCCCGACTAGGTGGAAGTGCAACCATTCGACAGCTCAAATGTGTTGCAGAGCACTGTGCTTAAAGTTCAAATTATTTAAACTTGGACCTTGATCACCGCTGACTTTTCAACGCACAACAAATTAGAGAACAGCTGTCAGGTGACGTAACCATAGAAACAAAACATAGCTAGATTTTTCCACTGCAAGACTTTGCGCCCAACTTCAGTGTGAACAGAGAGCAAGTCGCGTATCATGTGAATGCAGCATCAGTTGTGTCCAACTAACTGTACCTAAGTCTAACAATATGGAAGGAAAACTTATTTTTTTAAAGATTTATAACTCCAATGGAGATTTAGAATATTTGTGCACAACCTTTACATTTGTACACTTCCACGAAGAAATGCACACTGCTTGATTTCTCACGTACGTCAATGGATTTAAGATATGTTATTTTTGCAGATTTTTATTTCATGGGTTGCAGCTTATATATATCCAGCTAAAAAGCTGTTGCATTTAAATTAGCTTGTGTTGGCTAACGATGAATGAGGAAAGAAGCAGGAAGTCCAGTATTAGATATAGGCGGGTTATAAGATATCTCTGCTTCAGGTTCAACTTGGCACCTAGGCGATCATGGTGCGGCTAGATACTTCCAAATAAGTTCTCTCTCTTTAGTTATTTTTCTGTATTAATTATCACTGGGTCCTGGCGAGCAACATTGCTGCTACAGTAAGTGCAGTCTGCTGCCCCATCAGACATTACTCCTCTCTGCTGTAGTGTTTACAGGGAATGTGCCACCGTCACTGATAACAGTGCTCCTAAGTAATTACCGTTCTTTATGTCCCACAAGATGAGCAAAGTTACAGGCAGTGTGTTTGCACGAGATTAAGTGAATCATTTCTAGCTTTAAAAGAAAGTGCAGTACGTTGCTCAGCTAGCATCAACATTTTCCTCAAAATCATCGAAAAAACACCAGTCAATGCTTGAATCTCATATTCAGTTTCTAAAGTAACGGTTTGGTCTAGCACCAGATCTTTACCATTACCCTTTCACATTTGCAATAGGTGGTAGAGGCTTAGTGACATAACATTGTTCGCTGTTTTATTTGGAAAACATTTCACCGTTTTTTTTTTTCCGCCTGCATGATTGTTTTGTTTCACCCACTGCCCTTTTTGTTCTGCATGTATTAGTGTTCTGATTTTCTTTTCTTAGTGTTTGTCGGATCCTTGTTTTTTGTTCGCTGGAGAGTTATGTTGTGTTTTCCCTGTTTGCCAGGATAAGCCCTTCAATAAAAGTATTTTTCTGAACCCTTGTTTGTCCTGCATTTGTGTCCACCCTGCACCCTGCTCTCAGTAACAGAAGACCAATTGGAAGAGTAAAGGCTCAGTTGAGCTGACAGAATCCTCATGAAGTAGCTTAGTCATTTAGACAAACTAGGCATGCGCTACATCTGGTTTTATCTGACACCATATCACATTATCCGGTGCAATTTCCATTTAAACAATTGAGTTGTCTGACCCCTTACACAAAAAAATATATATCAAGCATGTCAGATAAGAATCAGGATGTCCGAGACAAGGTCAGGATCACATAATGGCAATTAAACAGAAACCTTCACACAGGGGGATGGTGAACAAACTCCACAGTGACAATGTCAGTACATTCTGATTCAGAAAATATCCTTTGATTTCAGGGCTGCTTGGCCTAAGGATGCCCCTCAGCAGACTTACTGTTGAAGTACTCTGAGCACTTCATCTGGAACACTCCGGGGCAGACCAAGGACACCCGGAGAGAATTACATCACTCATTTGGCCTAGGGAACAAGGGAGGAGCTGGACAGAGCAGCTCTATTTGCAGCTCTATTTGCCAGTAAAGCAAAACAACTGACGATATGAAACATTTTTACCGAAACAAAACATACTGTATATATACAACCCAGTCTCATGGCATTTCGTGTTATTGTCACGTCATTGAATCTATTGATTCGTGTTCACCAACAAGATTTTCCCCTTTTTTTCGTGTCACACAGAACAATTTTAAAAGCAATGTATTTCTATTGGTAGTATGTTTCGTGCCTGCAGCACGTCTTTTTGTCCGTTCGGGTCTTGGAAGACCGGAAGCTGTGGGGTTCATAAAAACATGTTTTTACTCAATATCAAGCCACAATTATTGTTTTTATTTTAAATCGTATAGTGTCTGACTTTTTTTGTCGTCTGTGAGGAAAATAAATGGGGCTCAGAGCCTCAGGATACTGAAATCTGTATTTTTTAAAATCTTTTTTTCCTTCTAATTTGTTATTCTTTTCTAAATAACACACTGTTATTTGCTCACCAATAACACACAATTATCCTTGTTTTTATTTATTTGTTTAATTCCATAATCTCGGGCTTTTTTGGCGTCCGTCAGGAACTGAATTTCAAAATAAAAATAACCGGAAACAGACGTAGGCCTATAAGCGACATTTCGAGCATCATTGCGATTTTCAACATTTCTGAGTTTAGGATGGCCGAAGACACTACACTACCCATAATCCCAAGCTATCGTTTAGGACTACTGTCCCCGTGATTATTCTTCAAACTCTGGGATTGGATGTTGGAGTGGCAGTGCGCCAAGGTTACGCCGAGCGTCAAACAGCAGTATGTTTCGTGCTGCGGGCACGAAACATACTACCAATAGAAATACATTGCTTTTAAAATGGTTCTGTGTGACACGAAAAAAAGGGGAAAATCTTGTTGGTGAACACGAATAAATGGATTAAATTTCGTGACTATAACACGAAATGCCGTGAGACTGGGTTGATATATATATATATATATATATATATATATATATATATATATATATATATATATATATATATATATATATATATATATATATATATATATATATATATATAAAATGCATATAAACGCTGCTGAAGGTTAATCCAATGTCTCTCTCACTTTGAAATGATTACTGATAATCCATCATAACATTTATATCAATAAGAGTAGTTTTCATATATAGCTGCTATGAGAGCTACAAGAGTGTATAGGGGTTTCTCAATACTCAAATTTCCCCTCCTCGACTCCTCGGTTCTCCGGTAGTGACCCGGAAATGAATTTCAGCGCGCCATGTTGAAGGACATCTAATTTCTCTAAATGCACATCGAGGACCGAGGATCGAGCGTCGAGGAGGCTCTCTGGAGGAGCTATAATCGAGGATACACTGATGGTTCCTCCACGGCTCCTCCGCGGATGCATTTCCAGGAACGGTGGAGGCGTGACGCACGGCCGGCCTTATCTCAGCCAATGACAGCTCTGTGTGCATCCCCTGGATATTATTTTAGAAACTGCTTTCATCGCGTCGCGATGTTTCCTGAGAGAACAGCTGTGAGGTCCGTGCAGAAAGCAGAGCAGTGTGTATAATATATATCACTCAGTATAACAGGCCTACTCTCGATATTTGCTTTAGTTTAGTAGATACTGTATCTACAAACAAAGAGTCAATATTTTTCTAAGACCATTTAGTGCTTCACATAATAAAATACACAACGGCTATAGCCTGATTATGCTTTAGGAGCTGTAGCTGTGTGTGTGGTACAGTGTGTGGTACAGTGTGGAGGTGCGTGTTGTACAGTGCATAGAATATAATTCCCCATTTCAGCGACCAGAGAGAGGGGGGGGATATATCCAGTCTCTGATTGTGTTACGTTATTATGAGAGTGATCTCATACTTGTTTGATTCTGAAATTGATTCTGAAATTGTATATATTTATATAAATATAGGGGGCGGGACTAAGTCTCGAGGATAGGAGTCGAGGAGGGGAATTTAGAGTATTGAGAAACCTCTAATGAGAGCTTCCGGTTTTGGGCATGCTGGCTGCGCATCACTCTCATTCACCAATGGTAATGTTTATATGGATTTAGGAACTCCCTCTCGATTCTATTGGCTCTAACGGTTCAAAAGAGGCATCAATCATCAAAATCGACCGATGGGTTCCAGAGATATGGCAAATAAACCCAAATGACCTCAGAGGTGGGTTTTATTTTCTAAATCTCTCTAAAAAGGTCAGATTTCACTTGTTTTGGATCAATCTTGATACAGGGTACTTATTATATGTCTGGATTCCTAAAGCTTTTAGTCTACTATCCCATCATTCAAGGGTGGTTTTCACTGAGTCATGTGTTTCTTTTGGATGGACACTATAATTTACATATTTTTACTATGTTCAATCTGAATTTACTTTAAAATAAAAAAAATCTAAATTCATTCTGACTCTTTGTTACGTGCCAGGCAGGCTGTACTTGTGTGGTTTTCCCTCCTCCTGTTTTTCTCTCTTCTCCTTAGCCTCATCCCAATACCCCTCCTCGACTCCTCCTTTCCCTCACTCGCTTCCCTTCCTTGCTTCTTAGCTCCGCCTTCGTAAGATGCGAGCGAGAGACACGAGGAGGTGATGTGAGGACAGAGGAGTCCTCAGGTATTAATTGGGATGTCCTTGTTCACTCAAACGTCACTTTTAAACGACGTCTGTTAATGATGACATGTGCACAGCTGAATCCCCTCTCATCGGGCTTAACTGAACAACCCTTTAGAACCGGTCCATTTGTTGTTAAATATTTATTTAAATGACTTAATCTTTCTCTTGTTAGTCAATTAATTCAATGCATGATGGTTGGTCCTGCTTTTGTGTTCCATTTTGGTGTAAAATGTAGCCTACATTTACATAAAAATATAATTATATATAGTGTGGAAGCCTTTTAGAAATGAATTGCACCTAATAATTCCCACGGAGCTGTGAGCACTTAAACATGTATGTGACGCTTTTCCACTCATCTTCCAGTTGTCGGTTTTCCTCTGTTGAAATCGACCAGCTGTGAAGATGGGGGCGGGGCTTTTATACGCAAGTAGTGAAAACACTTCCGCGTAGTCTGCTCGCGTGTATCCTCCGTTTCGTCTCCTCCCGCACCCCTCCTCTCGCACTCCTCCGTGTGCTTTTCAGCTATTGGGACGTCCTTCAAAATGGCGTGTCTTGATCAATTTCCGGGTCAAGTCCCGGAGGAGGGGAAGAGAGGAGTCGAGGAGGGGTATTGGGATGAGGCTAAAGTCTTCCCCATTTCTAATCAGCAGCTGATCGGTATCTGCCTGTGCACCTGAGTCTGATGGCTGATTGGATCCTCTCACCCTCAGCTGGCCTATCAGCAGCCAGGGCCGACCATAAAGGAGGCACCCAGGAAGTCTTCTCGCTCTCTCTCGCCCTGGGCCTGTTGCTGATCGAGGAGTCTGCAATTGACTGCCTTGTTAAGAAAGTTATTCTGCTTTGTTTGTTCCAACCTTTGTTAAATGTGTGTGTGTTGAGAGGTTGGGGAGTTAGGTAAGTCTGGGGTACCCTGTACATTTCTCATCAAGTAGGTAACTAATATTAAGACACACTAGGTTAGCGGATTGTTGCCACACCTGTATTCTGTTTTATCCAGTTTGGAGTAGTTTAGTTAGTGAGGGTTTTTGTTTGAGTTTTCGTTTCAAGTAGAAATAGACCTGGTTTTGTTATGCTTATTTCTTTTGTTTGGCACAATCTCCTTTGACACTTCCTCCTCACACAAAGAGTATTTTTGTTAAACTTCTGTTCAGTTAGGTTGTTCAAGGAATAAACCTTTTGTCAAACTTTACGCTGACTCCCTCATAATTATTGGTTGTTGTGTGTTATTGTCTCCAGGTCCCCTAGAACCAGGGGCGTAGCTGGGGGGGGGGGAGGTTAGGATGATTCCAAGGGCCCAGCACTGAGGGGAAATATTATTATCTTTTTATTAATATGGTTTTATTTAGGGATGCACCGAATATTCGGCCGCCAAAAATTATCGGCCGAAAATGGTTAAAAAGGCCCTTTCGGCCGAAAGTGTTTTAGCACCGAAAAAATATCACCGAATGTCAGGGAACAGGGTTACGTTGATCAGCTAACGTGTTGTTGTGATGACGTAATCAAAACGCGGCGACAAGCACGGCGCGCGACCATGCTCGCGGCTGGCTCACAGCCAACATGTCTGGCGCTTGGAGATATTTAAAAATATCAGAGAAAGAGACGCGGATTGCGATTTGTAAAACGTGTTCAGCTGACATTTCTCGAGGGGGTGTAACTGCAAAGACTTTCACCACTTCGGGATTAATCCACCACTTGAAATCAAAACACCCGGACCACTATGCGGAGTAAGATCAAATCACAAGCACTGACAGCGAGAGACTGTTCAGCGCTGCCTCTCATGTGCTTGATGAGAAGAGGAACAGACTTATGGCTGATAAAGCAGAGAAGCTACTGTTCATTAAAAATAACCTCCCACTTTTCCTTAATAAGTAGACAAGGCTGGCTTATCATAAGCTTATCTAGTTCTACATGTCTACTCTATACCCACTTTCCTGAACAATTTTCATTGTGAGTTATAATTCACCATCTCAGGTTATCATTAGGGGGAAATGACAGCAGCACAGTGTTCAATATATTGTACTTTTGGTATCTAAATGTTGTTTACATTGCTCATGAGGACAGACCACCTTATTTGCAGATTCTTGAAATTGTAATTTAATTTGTAATTGATTGTGGATTTTGTATCCAGTTTTCACTTTATGTATCTTTATACAATGTTTACTACTTTGCTTATGAGGACAGACAGCCTTATTTACAGATTCTTGAAATTGAATTGTAATTTCATTTGTAAATAGTTACATTCATGTGGATTTATCCAGTTTGCACATTTGTATGCATGCACTTATAGGTGCATTTGTTGTTGTTGAAGGCCTGGTTGTTACAGTCTTTATTTACACTATTTTGTTGTAGGCCTACTGGTCTCGATGTTTATGCAGTTTTAAAGCACCTTGGCTTTGTTCTGAATGCACTTTGTTGTAGTTATCCTACAGAGAAAAGAAAATGCACTTGACTTGGAATTAATTTACTGTATACATTCAAAAGTGCTGAATAAATGTTTTATGGACCCATAATAGTGATTATTATTTAAGTTAAGTTTAGCCATAATCATGTCTTTTTCCATAATCAGGCAGCTGAACAACATTGGTAAAAAATGTATACATTATATATATATATATATATATATATATATATATATATATATATTTCTATTAATCATTTTCGGCATTCGGTTTTCGGCCAACTGTTTCCTATTTTCGGTATCGGTTTCGGCCAAGAATTTCCCATTCGGTGCACCCCTAGTTTTATTATTATCCTAAAGTAAGTTAATGTAGATGACTCAAACGTATAATTTCCTGTATTAAAAAAAAACGTCACCAAAGAAACAAATAGGTGCTTGTTACTCTGTTTGACAGAATGAGCACCCCTCCCTTCATTCATTCCCTGGTATGGGCGCCTGAGCAATGGAGCAATGTATCACTGTAAACATAAGTATGTAATTTCAATCGAATTAATAATACGTAATGAAAGAACTTGTGCTGATTATAGACAGTAGCGTGGCGTGGGGAAAAAATTAGGGGAAGCCAATAATACGTCCTTTCTTTTGGGGTGGGGGGGGGGGGGGGGTGTGGTGGTCAATGTAATAACGTAACCAGATGAGTGATTACAGCGCCCGGTATCATTTTACACACATTTGTATCATACAGATGCAGGACTTACACACGTCTGTTACCTGACCAAGAGGTCCGCACGCACTCTCCAGCCGAAACTCTAATAAGCATTCATTCACAAACTAAATCAGGAGACATTTAACGTTTTACGTCCGGTTCGCTCCTTTGTTCCTCGCTGTACACAGCTCCAGTTTGGGCATTGGCCTGTCATCCGATTGTATTTGTTGTTGCTGCTGCAGCGGAAGTTTAGTACAATTATTTTTGATGAAATACTCCAAATCTCCACCCTCCATAATTGCACTTGCTTCAGTTGCTTGCTACTTTCTAAGGGCGGTGAGAGTGGTGCAGTGACGTTATCTATCTTCTATCGATTAGATTTATGATTCGAAAATTATAAAAGTAGGGTAGACATGTGGATATTATCCGACTGAACAAAACGTGCATTTACCTAACAGGTTCGTTTTCCACTGACCTTTTTTCGAGCTATTTTCCAAAATCCTATGGAGAAATCCCATTGCTATTTTGTCAAGGGAAACCGAGCGGAGCTTACTTCCGCTTTTTGGGACGGGTCACTGTATAACACTAAGATGATGCGATTTGATTGGATTGTGAGGCAAGGGAAGCCAGCCGCCTCTGGCTTCCCTTGGCATGGCCCTGACCAATCACAGGTTGGCAGGGGCATGACGTGAGCCTCATCTGATTGGTCAATCCCTCCATCTTTTTTCACCAAGGGAAGCACATTTCGGCTAGCCTCCTCTCGCAACAGAGAGTGCAATCTACTGTTTCACCATAACATCTAGAGGGGCGCTGTTTCACTCTTTGTAAAATACGGCAGCAACACAAAACAAAGAATTTCCGAAACTAAATGAAGTGTTTTTATTTATTTATTAAAATTATAACTAGAATCCGAAAAAACAGGGGAAGCAGGCTTCCCTTGGCCTCCAGGAGAAAACGCCACTGATTATAGACACTTAATAGCGAGTTTTTAAGTTTACAAAGATTGTGACCCCCCCTCGCATTTCGCTCACAATGGTTTGATCAACTGCCTCCCACCCACAGCAGTCCTGATGCAGGTAGGCTCAGTGTAAATCACCGCGACCAGTCTGTTATTGGTGGCAGACCTTTTCAGTAAGTTGTTCAAACAAAGAATATGTTAGACATGTCTTTACTTCTAGCACTCAATACAATAAAACACATTTATTATCATCACCTTCTCTTCATTTTCGCTGCATTAAATTACAGGTCACTCTTTATGTTAGCTCGCGGTTAGCTGACGTTTGCTAGCTAGCTAGTAACATCAACCAGTGTGTGTGTTTGACTAGCTAGCTACCTGGTAGATCAAAGCCCGTTTGAGTTTATTAGGATCCCCATTAGCTGTTGCATGACAACAACTAGTCTTCCTGGGGTCCACATAAAACATTACATTCGACAAGACTTTTACAGAATAGTAAATAAAAAATAAAAAACTGATTTCCGAAGTCCATTTTCCTTCAAGCATTGACTTTCCTATTTTCCATCATATACCACTTATTTTCTGATTTCATTTCATTGGAAAGAAAATAATGATAATAAAATAAGAATAAAGTACTTATATCTATCTGCATTTGCAGATGCCAGCCTTCAATTCTCTTAAGGTACAACTACATGAAATGAAAAATAAAAGAATGAATTATAGAATGATAGAAGATAATATGATAGAAGCCCATCTCCTAATGTAACTAACCTGCACACTGTGTGTGTGTGTGTGTGTAGCCAGCCAACCAGGTAGAACATGGCAGAAAAAAGAAAAAATCATGTATTCAACCCAGTTCAGTGTATTCATACGTGTATTGCTCTGCTGTGTAGAATGATGTGGTGGTGACAGTGCAGAATCAGGGAGGAGGCAGAGAAGGAGAGAAAGAGACACAAGAGTTACAGGTAATGGAAATATCAGTCAGCTTAAAGTGTAGGATAACATAACAAATTAAGACACAAATACTTGGATAATATATTCCCCCCTTTCTCCCTTTCTTTACAGAGAAGCATAAAGACTGTGTACTCATAAGTGTATTGCTCTCCTTAATGTAGAATGATGTGGTGACTGTGCAGACTCAGGGAGGAGGCAGAGGAAGTGAGAAAGAGACCCAAGAGTTACAGGTAATGGGATATCAGACAGCTTAAAGTGTAGGATAACATCCCTAGTCAAAAAATGCTATAGGAATCTCTATACGTTTTTGGAATCCTTTAGGATCCCATATTTTGAGACAGTTCTGTGCTCTATATTGCAGGAAATTGCACGTACAGGTGTTCATTAAATTAAAAAAATTCTGCCATGGAGGTGGTCGTGCTTGACCCACTCCAAACCACCCCTTGCCTGCCAGTTACTAATCTTGCACCCCCACTTTCAACTATAACTAGGCGGCACAGCAGCGCACCAGCAGCTCGCAGCTTGAACAGACTGACAGGAAAATGTCCTCTACAGCTCATGAATCAGGAGCTCAGAAACGAAAGAAAAAAACGTCAGCAAGAGGAAAATAATAAAAGTGGTCGACAGCTAGTCACCAAGTATTTTCACAAGAAAGGTATTTATTCACAGAACTTGTTTTGAAGCCCATAACAGCTTGGCCAACATTTTGTGGCTGACGTTAGCTACCTGTTGCTATCAAAAATTAGATGAGTGTAGATGAGCCCAGTGAATTTGTATCCAGCAGCTATGCCCTTTTGCTATGGCTAGCTAACCTAACCTGTATAATGTTACATGCTAATCACATCTGCTCTAATGCACAGATTCGGCTTCAGGATCAGTACCCCTTCCCTCAGGCCAGCTCCCAGTTGAAGGAGAGCGAGGTAAAGCAGCAGGGCTTGAAGTTAACAAACAGATTTTAAATATGCTTACCATGCATTGAATACAACTTTAGGTAATATTCACATTGAGTTACTCTAGTTATTCCAGTAATTGCAATACCATTGACCACTGGCACATTAAATTGAGGTTGTTACAGTAGCTATAGCTAGATTTGAGCAATTGGAAAATATCTATACAAATTAGGCATGGGCGGTATCATTTTTTTCATACCGTCATACCTTGCTGACATCATACCGTGGTATACGGTATATGACGGTATCAGTCCCAATTTAAGGGGTAATTTCTCCCAAAAAAAAATGTTTTACTCACTATATCAACAGCCCCACCAAAAATATTTTCCACCAGCCGCCACTGACGGTATGACTTGGGTCGACTTGAGTGAGGTGGCGTTCGGCGGCAAATAGATGTTTCGAACGGTATATTATATGTTCGGTGTAAAATGCAGCCCGAGCCGGTAGACGCTCGCAAAGTGCCGCGACGTGCGCGCAAGAGCAAAACAAGGGCTGCATACATGACACATTGTGCAAATGGCACATTTTGAGATCGGATACAGGACGCGTTTGTAGATGTCCGACGTTGTTTCCATTGTGAGCTAAGTTAACAATATATCATCATACATAAACATTTCCGGGAGTAAATACCTGACTTATTGAATAAAGTTTGCTATATTCACTAACTAGTTTGGCAATATTATTCCGTGCATGTGTTAAAAACCTTATTTCCATTTGATTCATTGGATTACTCGCGTGAATGTTTAGCACGTAAATGCTTTCGTTTTTAAAACCGTCCGACCTCGACTACAAAACCATCAACCAGTTGCATAGGATTAAAAAATGTCAACACTCACTCACCCCGTCTTAAACATTCCCAAAGAAGTGCCTCTGTCTCTCGTTGTGCTGGATGAAGCCACTGGCAACGAGTAAACCCAAAATAGTCCCAAACAGGCGCAGAGGCATTTTTCTTTTTTACTAGTTGTCCGAGTTCGGGGCCGGCAAATGCTGCCGCCATCTTGCTCAGCTCAGCTCTGTGCTGAGCTCTGAGAGCGGGAAAGACGGACTGCCCTCCCCTGCCCTCTGCTGGCGCGTGCTGTGCATTACAACCAATGTCGTCCCTGTCAAAACTCTGTGTCAGTGTAATAGAATGAAACGCATCTGTGATTTGGCGCACAGTCTGTGACGTCACGGTATTGAAAATCATATCGACGGTATTTCGAAATACCCTGGTATACCGTCATACCGCCCAAGCCTAATACAAATGATTATTATTATTATTATTATTATAACAATTAAGAGATAGCTCGAGCTGTACTGTGTTATTACTATTATAGGGCATTTTATAAATTATGTACACTATGGACACTCTAGAGCCAGGAGTACCAGTACATGAAGAGGTCGAGGACCATGAAAGCAGCACAGATGAGGAGGAAGCAGCTATGGACAGTCAATGTCAGGGACAAAGTGAGGCTCCGACACAGGATGCCAAAGATACTGAGCCACCTGTAGTGGTGTCTGAGGTAGAAGATCTGCTATCACTTGACCCAGGGTTGTTCCCAGCTAGGATGAGTGACAAGGACAGGGCAACTATTGTAAAGAAATTAGCAATGCGAGAAACAGATCAAGAATTTCCACATGATTCAAAGGGAAAGAGATTTCCAGATTACTTGAAATACAAAAAAAAGTGAAAAGGGACTGGTTGATTCACAGTGAAAGTGCAAATGCACTGTTCTGCATACCATGTGTTCTTTTCTCCAAGGAGCAAAAAATACCCTCTCTTAGTTCTTTGAGTAGTGACCAGGGATGCAAGATGTGTGATTTCGAGTGGCGAGTAGGAATCACAGGGACTGTTATTTGCGATGGAAACACCTACAGTGTTTGGTTATGACTGCATGTGGCGTTGATCATCAGTTGCAGAGAGAGCTACAGTCTGAAATTGAGAAAAACAAAGCTATCTTGCAGAGACTCCTTGATGTCACTCTGCACTTGGCAACGAGGAATTTAGCTTTCCGAGGTAAAACGCATGCTTTGGGCGATGTCCACAATGGAAATTTTGTAGGTACGCTAGAACTTTTGTCACGATATGATCCACTCTTGAAAGACCACTTAGACAAAATCAGGACATCCAAAAAAGCAAGCCAGCTAACTCATTATCTGAGCCCAGACATCCAGAACGAGTTTATTGAATTGTGTGGGGGAAAGGTTTTAAAACCATTCTGACGGAAATGGAGGATGCCATATACTATGGAATCATTTGTGATGCAACGCCTGCCATTTCCCACACCGAGCAAAATGTTGTGCTCATAAGATATGTATGTAATGAAGACACAGGCGAATGGGAGATCACTGAAAGATTTATTGAATTCAAAGATTTCAACGGAAAAACAGGATGTTAAATAGCAGGCACGATGGAGAGTGTGCTTCTGGATCTAGGGATAGGGTATGATAATGGGGCGAATATGTCAGGGAAAATCAAGGGAGTCCAAGCCCAAATACTGAAAAAGAATAATCTTGCTACTTTCTCACCTTGTGCCTCCCACACGTTGAATCTGGTAGGCGTGCATGCTGCAGAATCGAGCCCTAAAGTGTCCAACTTTGTTGGTTACATTAACCGCCTCTACACATTTGTAAGTGCCAGTCCATCTCGTTGGTCTATATACAAAAATAAAACAGGTTGCTCTGTACATAGGCTATCTGACACTCGCTGGAGTGCGAGAATTGATGCTGCGAAACCTGTAGCAAAGCACCTACCTGGTGTCATTGAAGCCCTTGCTACCATACTGAGCTCATGCAGTCTCACAGGTGAGGCCAGATCTGAAGCTGTTGGTCTGAGGAACTACCTCATGTCATTTGATGCCATTGTCCTTCTCACCATTTGGGTGAAATTATTGCAATCTATTGATGACAGAAATGTGATACTCCAGTCAGGGAAATTCTCAATAGAGGTGGAGGCAGGTAATGTTGCTGCACTAAGAGATGAGATGATGACTCTCAGAAATGGATGGGATGCTATTCTGTCTGAGGCATCAATGGTAGCTGAGGAAATGGAGGTTCCACCTCATTTCAAAAAAGAACTTTGCCGTGAGAGAAGGAGGAAGAGGTTTCATGATGAAACTGCTGAAGGAACAGGTCAGGAGCATAGGCCAGAAACAACATTCCGTAACACTGTGTTTTTCACTGCCATGGACCAGATCATAAGTGACTTGGACACTCGGTTCCAAACAACAGCAAATATTGTTGAATAATTTGCTGCCATACTTAAAATTGGGAAGTTGAGTGACAGTGTCATGGCTTCTGTGTGTCATCCACTGAGGGAGAAAAACTCACAGAATCTCACAGATCAGTTTGAGAGTGAGATAAGGCATCTCTATAAAATATTTTCTGCCACTTTCCCCCCTGATTGTAGCTCTCTTGATCTACTGAATACAATATACAAGATGGAACTCCAGAGCTTTTTTGGAGACGTTTGCATTGCCCTCAGAATTTTCTTGACGCTCCCAGTTACCGTAGCTGGTGGTGAAAGATAATTTTGTAAGTTGAAACTTATCAAGAGCTATTTAAGATATACCATGTCGCAAGAGAGGTTGAACAGCCTTGCAATGTTATCGATTGAAAGCAAGCTGGGTCTGTCACTTGATTTTAAAGAACTCGTAAAAGATTTTGCCACCAAGAAGGTCCGGCGATTGGCGTTCGGGATTTAGGGATAAAAATCCAGTCTATGACAGGATTGTGGGATGTTTCCCTTTAGTAAGCTGACAGGCTACAGCCCACATTGTGAACAATTACTATCTGATGCATAGTCCTCTAGCACTACATTTTTCATGTTTGCTGTAAGTGTGTTCATGTCCTGAGAGTTTATTGTTTTATAATTGTGTTCAAATCTTCAGTTAATTTATACTTTTGTCCTTGTGTTGTTCAAATCTAAATTTAATAAATCAAAGAATGTTGAGATTTTTTGTTTGTTCATTCCTGTATTGGGTGTAATTTTCAATTAAATAGACAGAAGATAAAGTTGATAGTCAGTGCATGTGGATTTCTTGCAGTCCATTAACTTCAACCGGGTTTTCGAGGTTGGGTTTCATCGTGTCGTTTAGGGGGTGGACGCAAGGTCATGACCCCACCAGTATCCAAGAATCCTGAATTGTCCCCACCAATAGCTCAACACTTGTCACTAGCGCCTCCTCGAATTACTTGCGCGTGTAACAGGTAGGGCTTTAGCACTCTGCTGAGAAAGGCAGCAACCCGGCCGCTACAGCAAAAAAGCTAGTGCTCTGCCCGCGACAGTTCAAAATCTGCTTCGTAAAAGGTATATCCAAGCAGGGAACGATTGTATACTACAGAGCACATCAAAATGTAAGTGTCTGTCAACCTAATAGTGTGCTTGAGTAGACTATTTGTGTTGGAGATGGGATTACAGAGAGACAGGACAAGTAACAGCTTTTGTATGTTGAGTATCAGAAAACATTGTCACAAGAATAGGGGAAAATATGCCTAGCTAGTGCGACTCAAGGTTCTTTGGTAGACTATTTCATTGGTCCAGTCATTGAAGATGAACGCAATGCGACATCCTTTTGTAGGCTCACCCACCAACATTTCAGGTGCTGAACTGCTTATCCGAATGTATAGGTAAAAACCATATTATGCGTTTTCATCAATAAATAAATGGCCACATTTTTTTTAGCGTGCGCGCTGACGCGCACTCGCATGGATTGGGGGCCCACAAATAGATTTGTTCATGGGGCCCAGGATTTCCAGCTACGCCCCTGCCTAGACCTTAGTGGGGACGTAACACTCTTCTACATCCAAATCACAGGTTTATTTATTATTGCTTTGAGAAAAAAGATTATTAATTTACCCCTTTTTAGAAGTGAAGTTATGGTAATTTGTTCTTGGAATGTCCTTTTCAAGCCTGAGGCATGAAAAACTGGCTTGGGGCTTAACAGGTTAAACCATGCTGATATATTTTTTACTTTTCATGATATTTAACCATAGGCGAGTCACTTTGTTTAACACCCTGAATATCATTTTAAATGTAAGCCTATTTGAAGCTTGAGAAAACCTATTATGTGTGAAATATCTGATAGTCATTGCAACATAACAGCCTGCTGAATTATAAATAGCTTTATTGTAGAGTTCATTTTCAATAATGGTTGAAATTGCCATGATTTATCTTTGTCTCTTCATCATGATTGTATTGTTTACAGTATCTCGTACTTTGTCTGATCCCACAGCATATTGCGTTCATTTAAACTGAATTGTGTAGTAGACAAGGGCTTTTTGCATTCCCTCATCAATATAAAGGGGATTAACATAATAGTATAAACCCCTGTCAGAACAACAGCACAAACTGCAGCCTCAAAAACTAAAAGTTGAATAAGAACTCTTTAAAACGGTTCTCAAACTCTAGGTTCAAATGTTTGATCATATAAATAATAACTATACAATTCTAATTTTCACAATTATTCAATTTATTAATCTGGAAGGTAAAGTGATAACAAATTATCTTGGAGGGCGCCCCTGACCCTCTAACCCCAACCTTAAAATCCACCTGAACTATCCCACAATCTTTTCCCTGATGTTAAATAAATGTTTTGAATTCCTAAACATAACAATGATTATGCCTTTTACATTTATGGTGAAACATCTATTAAAAATAAATAGTATATTTACCTAATTTTATTCAGGCAAATAAAAAAAAACGTTTTTAATTTACCTCTGTTTTGTACCTGCCTCCATAACAATACGACGGACACCAACAACATGTAAAGTTCCTCTATAAAACCCCTTTCCCCCCACAAATAGCAAAAGAGTGCCGACTGAAATACCTGTATGGCAGGCTAAAGATGATAAAGTGCTCTCTATTGTTGAGATCTCCGTATTAGGTTGAATACTTAAAACAAAAGTTAGTTATCGAATATAATCAATTATATTCTTGTATAACCCACAATGAAAATGCTTCATATTTTATGATTTTCTATATTTACAGTATATACAAAACACAAGTGGTTTGTTAAGTTGAGTGTAAGGCCTATTATGGTTTATGAGTGTCACTGATAAGAGAGGGGAGACAGTTTTCCCCTCACAGCAGTGCACAAGGGCTCCCCCGCCCAAAAATGTGTTTATGCCATAGCCATAGAATAGGTCTGGACATGTCTCGTCCTGCACATCAGAGGCCATGCACAGTTTCCACAAATATGGGTATGGAGGAGGCATCTTTAGGTTTTTCTGTCCCATTTTGAGCATAAAAATACTGGCTGAGAGGGAGCAAACTCGAGAGAGGGGGGGGTTTTACCCTGGTAGCTCTCTCCTCGGTAAAGCTCTCTCCCGAGAGCTGGGTTTTTCCTCGGTAAGGTTCTCTCAAACTTGGTAAATATCTCTCAGATTGATTTGTTGAAAGTTTAGTACCCTGCCACCTGTGAGGAAATTCCTCCGAATTCATGCTGGACTGGGTGTGTATGTGAATTGATTTGTTGAATTAAAGTTTGAATGTGGTTTTTATCACCGCCCTTTTATGAGGAGATGCCTTAATATCACAACTGAATTGGGCAGTTGAAGTTACAACTTAGTGTAATAAATGTAAGACTGTGAATTGAGGTTTCAAATTAGTAATTGACCACAGTGTGAAATATTCTGTATGATTGTCATCTTGTAACGAGAGAAGGTAAAAACCCTGTAGGCCTACAAGTGTGGACCAATTTTTCTTCAAATAAACTGATCCCTTTGGATTGGGACAACTTGAAAGAAATCTGCGCTCTCCTCTCCTGCTTCAAAGGTAAGATCGCAAAACTGCCACAGTCACACTTAGATAGGGCCACACCTCATTACTTATACCCAAATCCCTCGGGATCGCTTAAACAGATTTAGCAGGTCATCTGAATTGAAACACCAGTTAATTGAGCCTGGTCCTTAAGGAGTTAATAGAGGTGAGACCTTGCTGATCGTTGGTGGATCTGAGCCAAGCAGTAAACTTACATGGAAACAATAACTTTTGTTAGGTCAGCAAAGAGGCGTGTGGCGCAGTGGAGTAGTGCGGTGGTGTTCGGATCAGGGGGGCACAGGTTCAAACCCCACTGCAGTCAGCATGTCGTTGTGTCCCTGGGCAAGACACTTGTCCCCAATAATGTGGCCGAATATGCCTTCAATGCAGTTTCTTATTTTTTGGCCCTGTCCCTCAGACAGTGTGCCATTGACTCTGTCTATTGGTGTATTTGCACAGCCTCTAAAATGAGCTGTGTGTTGTCACAGCCGATGAAACTGGTCAGCCAATCTGGGACTCTGATTCGAAATTAGTGTGGTTCAGGATAAATCAATGTCATGTGGGGAGTCAGCTGGCACTGCAGACGTGACGTCAATAGAAGAAGAGATTTACACAGCAGATTCAGGATCACTCTGTATGGTTCTGGTTTTACTTGAGCAGAGTTTGGGTGGATATTTTATATCAGTTTGAACATCAGTCAAGTGTTGTTTGGACTTCCCTCTGTGCCCATTGTCTGAGCGAAATGTATCGATACAAACAGAGCCAGAGCTAATAAATGTTTGCAGCACACAACAAAAATAACCCTCACATTTGTGTTCAATTTCTTTTACATTTTGGCATCTTAGACCAGACTTCCAGCCACTTTTTAAATGACCTTGTTATAATTCTAACACATTGTCATAATCTTCCTTTAAAGGAGACCTATCATGCTATATTTAAATGATATAGTGTATTACCATACCTATATAAGGTATATTTATACATTTTATTTTTCAAAATACCAAACAGATCATTTTTTAGCCATGCCTCATTTCGCTAATTTTTGCTCTATTCCAAGCCTGTCTTTGAAAATTCTGAGCAGCAAGCAGCTGACCACGCCCCCCTGCAGAAGAGGGGGGCATGAGCCGGCGAGAGTCACGCTACCATGTTTGCTGTGATTACGAGTGTGGAATAAACATGTCATCTCAGAGCAATGCATGTGTTCAAGCATATTATCAATTTGATCCAGAAACTGACCCTGAAGCAGCGGAGGTTTTGGTGGAGGTGCAAACATCTCGGTTGCAGCAGGACGTTTCTGAATGGTTAGTTGACAACATAGTCAACCCTCCCGATTTTCGCGGGAGACTCCCGATTTCATTGCCCTCTCCCGGTTTCCTCCCGGGGTCATATTTCTCCCGCATTTCTCCCGATTTCTGACAAAATCAGATTTACACACGACTCTTTCCACTCGGACTTTAATACAGCTACACCATTGTTTGGTTTCCATGGTAACGCGTCTCTTTAGTAGCGCGCGCAACTCAAAGTCTGAGAGGGTGAGGCAGATATTCACAGAAAACAGAACAAGAATCGACAACTACTCTACTCTCTGCTCACTCCTTTCCTGTAAAATACAGGTCCAGCCCACACATATGCTCCATCAAGGACGGTGCTACAGGCCGCAAGGCAATGCACTTACAACTACAATAAGCATGTTAATGTTAATCTAACAGCTCCGGCGATCCACTAACACCCCCCCCCCAATTTTGCATTTTGAAATGCTCCCAATTTCTAAGGTCTAAAGGTTGTCAAGTATGGTTGACAAGCTGTTGTCCCTATTTATTTTACTCTGTTTGTTACGATGCTTGCTATTATTCCGTTCATATTTTGGCTAATTAGCAAGAATGCAATGTGTACAGTTTGTAACTTAGAGTTTGACCCAGCAATAAGTCTCTGAAAGGCGGGGAAAAGTTGTGTGGATAGAGGCAGAGCGCAGCGGCAGAGAGGAGCAGGCTGCGATACCCCCCCCCACAGAGCGCACCCAGAGGACAGGCTGCGTCACCTCACTTTGTAACCCAGGAAAGGAGCTGGAATCCTGGGTACGTGAGTGTAGTGCATTAAACTGTTTTAATCCGACAGCCGCTGATGTGCACGGAAGTCTGTCCGTTTCGTTAACATTTGAATAGCCAAATGGACGGAAATCCGTCCTACAGTATATGCGAATGAGAGGTTTGGCAATGCACGTGGCCGTGGCTCATTCCCCTGATAGGTGGATAGTTGACCAATAAGCGGAGCACCTCTTTGTGATGTAGAAAAGTGTTGAAATCTGGATCCGTTTTTTTCTGATCCGTTGCAGCCCCTTTTTTAGAGATTTGGCTAAGGAGGAAAATAGAGAGGGTTGTGTTTTCTGACACTTGGTGAGTTTCCTGGAACACCGGGGACACATATTCATGTATAAAAGACGTACAAAGGTGCATTTTGCATGATAGGTCCCCTTTAATTAACATCACAATTTTGTGAAATGGCGTCAACAACAAGTACACATGTATTATCTGTATTTGCATTTATCTCAGCATTACAGAAGGTGTATACTTTTTGACGAGTAAGCTTTTTGCAGATATTTCTAAAAAAAATTATAATGTTAAATTCTGAATCGGACTGCATTTGTATTGTTCTTTAAAAGTTTAGGAAGTTACACAATAGTAGCCTTTCAAGTAGACTTTCTTCTGTATGGTCATAATTATAATATTCTTTATTTCTGTGTTTATGCGTGTTGGCTGTATTCTATCTATTCTGTACTACTGATTCCCCCTGACCAAGTGCGAGTAAAGACTGGTTTTCTTTAGAGTTATTTTCCCAAAACCTCTCAAATTGTATTTCCCTTTCTCTCCCCCTCAACCATATCTGTTTTTCCTTGTTATTTTTTGTTGTGTTCATACAGGCTGCCAGTGAAGTGTTTCCTCCATCTAAATCAGATGTTTAGCCAAGAAAAAAAAAACGTGTAGCTGTATTTTAATTCCAAGGTATTCTTTTCTTGCAGAATAGCAGTTTTTCCACTTTAAAAGTACATAATTACTCTCATGAGGAATAACACACTTTAACACATCTTAAGTGGCTGACAGGTGAGCATGTGTGCTATGTACGATTCATTACCTCCAATTCTTGAAGATAAAACTGAGCTACAACTAAGGTGTGCCCTTTTAGCACTAAGGAATTCATTTAGTTATTGGTATAACATGCATGCATATTATGCATATTATATTTTAGATGCAGTCCTGCTTTTAGATTTTTTTCAGCTTAAGCTACATGTTTAAACTAAGTGAAAAATATCAAAAAGCAGCCAGACAGAATGGACAACTAGCTATTGAAAATAGTGGAAGATTTAGCAGCTAAACAGCAAGAGGTTTTCCTCTGGAGTTATTCAAGATCAAAACAGAGCTACAAGGAAAATGTGTCAGGAATGTGACTCAATGACTGGGACTCAAATGCAACAACTGGAGACAAAAGTACAAAAACATAAGCCTTTACTAAATGTAGGAAAACAAAAAAATCACTCTTCAAGATTAAACACCTCTGTTGAAGAGGCAAAAAATACCAGATTAAATAAACGTGGCTGTTGGTACAAACTAAATACATGGCTTGGAAACCAATGGCTTTCTTGCCAGGGCATGAAACAAGACAAACCTGCACAGGATAAAAGTAGAGGAGGAATATGTATAGAAAGGTTAATAGGACACCTAAACAAATAGACAGATTGTTAATTTCCCTCCTCTGGGCACAAACTGCACAGGGTTGAAGTCCAATTTGTTTTCGAGACAGCAAATTCCTGTCACTTTATTTGCTTCTTGGCCGGTCAATCTATTCTTCTCTCTGTCTCTGTCCTCTCTCTCCATCCTTGACCTCCTCCGTTTCCACACATATTTTCTAACCCCTAACCTGCCATTTTCTATCTCTACTGCCCTATAGGGCGAAGTAAGCTAAAAATAAATCCTGTCACATTGTATATTAATAATATTTTGAGTATGAATTAGACAGGAAGGATGAGTCAAGCTGTGCTAGAGGATTTCTTTTTTTAATCAAGTCAAGGAATTTGCTGATGGAGAATTTATTGAAGCCGTCCAGTAGGAGCACTAGTGCTCAGAATGTACACGTTTTGTTAATCCCAAACCGGTTTTTCATGACCTGTTATTCCTAAAGTTGTTCCTTACAACAAACGCAAGAAACAGGCATTTTTAGTAGACAATAATTGACTTTGCACTATTGCCAAAAGCAATTATTAAAACAGTCCTTTCACAGCTAATTTGTCAGAAATACAATAGAAACTGTTCATCTGTACATTAACACCCAAACCAAGGAAATTCAGTCAATTGTATTTGTGATACTTGCAGTAGCAGCAACTCAATACTACTCTGATGTAGTCCAAACAGATTAAACTGCAGACTAAAATGCTGCCTACACTTAAATAAACCTTTATAATGATGTATAGGATTGATATAACTAGGCCATTCCACCCTTCATTAAAGGCATCTACATTTTTATATAAAGACCTGGATTTTACAATGGCATATACTGTAGCTATTTTTAACTTAAGGACATAAGTACTTTTTCCACCATTAACTTTATATTTGTTATCATGACTTTTACTATTTGATACAAACATCTCATCTATTTAAGTAAGTTTCATAATGAAAAAGGCAGAAAAAATGTGTGTGTTTAAATGTCAAAATAAAAGCCCATTCACATCCTGTCATTGTGACGGGGTTTGCAGATTAAGAGCCCCCTGCTGACCACGCAATGGTACTGCCGATGGTTCGTTTGAGGTGTGAGTGACAGTGATTGATGCAGCAAATTGTCAATTTCCGACACACACACTCTCACAAAGATATGCACAAATGCTTGCATGCACCAGTACACAAACAAAGAGTAAATGCCCACCCGCATGCTTACTCGCCCATACCTCATTAATCACGCTTGCGTGCGCGCTCACACACATGCGCGCGCGCGCTCACACACATGCGCGCGCGCGCTCACACACATGCGCGCGCGCGCGCTCACACACATGCGCGCGCGCGCTCACACACATGCGCGCGCGCTCACACACACACACACACACACACACACACCACAGGTCATGAGTTACCCACTAAATTAAAACCACACACACACACACATTTCATACATACAACATACCTCCACCAATGCCCCACCAGCACACCGATCCCCCTACCCCCGCCCTCCCAGTTCCCATTTGTGTTACTAGTGGAATTCCCCCCCCTGTACTTAAGTCTCACAGCTAAAGCTTTGGACTAATAGGCCAATTATCGAGTGTTAAATCCCTGATTGGCAACCCCCCAGTCGGATTAGTGCGCCTGTCAATCACCATTGGCATTAATCCAGACACAAGTCACATGGGACAGAGACAGAGGTCGATGTAGTCCGTTGGCAAAACCTATGACTTATCTTTTCAGTTTCTATTTCAAGTATTTTCTTGTCTAATCTTCTGATGTCTCTTTTCCTTTCCTCGAAACTACACCTGCTCAGGAGTTTAACACTTTATTAATCAGTTAGTGGCCACCAGGAGGCAGAACATATGACAAATGACAAACCACCTTGACCGACCTGGCACTGAAAGTGTATTATTATTCTGCTGGACTAGCATTTAGGATGCTTAAAAACTCGTACTAGTACATTTGCAGTAAATTGGCTCAAAAGGTACAAGCTGGCTCTTGAGCGTCCCCTTAAAAAGCAATCTATGAAGGGCCTCACATACCCTAACCATGATTAATTTGAAATTGGGCACATATATTCAGGTGAAGGTGCTCTACCAAAACAGGAACCACGAAGCTTCGCCAACTTAGAATTTTGCTAATGGGCATAATGTGAAATACAGTTAAATGACTAAACATTTGTGCATTTTGACTCTATCAACATTTAATTTGGTATGTAGCATCAAGTGAGAGGCATACACATTTCCGTAAGAAAAGTCAAAAAGTAAAAAAAAATTGGCGCCTTTTATCACCACTCATAATGATAGGCGGAAATCAGAAATAAATGCTCATTACTTTTACAAAACGTATCCAATCATACATTTGGTGGATCCGTCCGTGTTGGGCCGATCAAAGCATTTTCATCCCGACTCATAGGGGGCACAACAAATAGTAGCTCAACACCTAGTATTTGATACACATGCTCTGTGGGCAAGTATTACCTAAGGTCTGAAGTTTCATAATAATTGATGAATGTGGGTGTGTCTTATTTAGCATTATACAGTATTTTAGGTTTCAATTTGCGGTGAGCCGGAATTAGCTCGAGACAAAAAACCTGGTACGCAGGCTATTGCCGTTCTTTCACATACTGTAAGAGGTTTCATATAGGTTGGTAAAAATAAGATCATGTCTGTAAATTATCCACACAACATAATCATTTTGGCAGATAATCCATTCACACCATCCTTGAATTGGAAAGACTCCTACTGTTGTTCGGAAGGTTGATTTGAGCCCTTAATCTGGAAAATGATCCTTTATGTTGGGCCAACATTATCCAATTTATTAAAGGTCCCATGTCATGGCCATTTCTACTGATCATAATTCCATTGTTGAGGTCTACTATAATAGATGTACATTGTTCAATGTTCCAAAATCACATTGGTTTCACAGCATCTCTGTATAGTATGTGTATTCACTCTCTGTCCTAAACGGCTTGTTGGAGCTCCTGACCCCCCCTCCCCCCTCCTCCCTATGAGCCCAGTGTGCTCTAATGTGTGTCTGTGTTACAATGGCGTTTGCTAGCAACCAGAAAATGACATCAGTAATAACAAACAGATGAGAATGAAGCGTGGGGTCTGGGTGCCGTGCGGTCTGGTTGCCGTGTTGGCGGGACGTTGCGGGGCTCGCTGCTCCGCCCTTTGAGACTCGAGGAGCCGACAGTGTGAGCTGTATTGCTGGTGTCGTTTCCTGGTTGCTGCGTGGGGTCTGAGAAAAGATAAGGCTGAGTGTGCCGGCGAAACTCCGTGGAGAATCGCGGATTCGCGGCTGAGAAAAGATAAGGCTGAGTGAGTGTTTGTGTTTGAGGAGCTCCATGGATTGGTCCATCGTTACGTCACTTGGTACCAGGAATAAAAAAGAAAATCTCCAACGAGGCGTTGGGGCAGCATAGACAGGTCTTTTCTGTTTTAGAGTTTTACTCCCTACAGGGTGTACTTTGAGGGTTTTTGCAGACCGTTTACATGCAACAAAACTACATAACACACAAAGGTACAGGTAATAACTGGAAAAGCATGACATGGGACTCATATGATAAAGAATGTGTTTGTTTTCCCATGAAATTAGAACTATTCATCAGGGTTGTCATGCCAGGCCTATATCATTATTTTTTCAATCGATGGGTTCATTTGTATTTACTGGTTCATTTCTTTACTGACAAAAACTGATATGCCTAAAGTTGTTTTATCATTCGAGAACAAATCTGACATTTTTCATACCACCTTTGTCAATCAATACTTTGGTCGAAAATCAGCTATAGACTACTGACACACTGTGTTCTGTTATCATCACTGAATAGATGTGTGTTGTGATGTTTACCTTTGTAGATCAATACACCTTTGATTAAATTCTCTGTGGAAATTGCATTGGACAGAGAGTGAAACGGGTGCTGGCATTTTTTCATCCTTATCTCATCTATTGTTTAGTGTTTGATTTGCCTCTAAGCTTTCCTCCTCTCTTACTTCCACCTTTTAATAATCCGAAGACCAATTAATGCCACCCGGTTGAATGGAAATGCCACGGCTAATGCAGGGGTGCACAAGCAGCTTTAGATGAGGAGTCCACTTCAGCACTTATCCAGTCGCAGGGGAGGGAAAGATATAAGAGAGAGAGGGATGCAGACTTCATTTACACTTGGTATTAAGATGTGATCTGCATGAGGATATGCTCTGTGGATGTTGAGCAATCACACCCTTGCATTTACACATGGCTTGAATATGCATTGCTGTCTGTACTATCTGCAATGTGGCCCCATCTAAGTCCACAATAAAAACAAACAATAATGAAACTTAAATGTTTTGTTCTCCAAGTTAATTTTTACAACAATACACTACATCACGGTCAAATAATTTACATGACCACCAATGTTTGACATGATGATGTTTAGCAGTGTTAGCAACTTCTTAGTAATCACCTTTTTTAAAACATGTAACAGCTTCAATATTCACCAATTTGGTAATTACAGACATGTTTTGTGTCAAGAAACGAAAGAAGAAAACAGTTTTAAGCTGGTTTGAATAACATAATTTATTTAAGGCATCTGACCAAAAACCTGTTAAGAAATCAATTTGCTAAAATGCTAACAACTAGCTGTTTTTTTGGACTTTAAACTGAGCAGTTTGAGGTTTAACACGTGGTTTGATAGTTTGTTTGGTAAACTTTTGTTGTCATAGTTGATATAATACTATCAAAAGTGTATGCACATTGAGTTTGTACGGATTTGCACTATGACATAAACATAACAAGATCAAAGCATTGCACTTTGTGACAATGAAGTCAAAAGGAGAACAAATATGTATTTCATATATTCAATTTACACTCCATTAGTCCTGTAAAGAAACAGAGCTAAATGTAATTTCATGCTCTCAATCCCAGATCGGTAGGCACAGGTCCGCTGTATTCTAATTCTAATTATGGGATTCACCTATTTGCAGACAGCTAGCTACATAACTAACTTTGGCTAGCTAGCTTGTTAGACGTGTAGCTAACCTAAGCTTGTAAGCCAAACTAGTTAGATATCTATTGATCACTATTTAGCTTGTCAGATTGATAGCTAACATTTGCTAGCTGTGTTGGACACATGTTGATTTGATTCGGTCTGCTGGTACTCTTGTTTTTATACATTTCAATACTGAGGGCCTTAATCTACTCTTCTGGTCAGGGGCCGTATCCACCATTGAGGTCACCGAGGTCTGGACCTCTGTAATATTTTCCGAGTTGTGTCTAACAAAACTTGTGAAATAATTGCACTAAACAGGGTTCTTTGTAGTACTTCCATTTACTGACAATGGGCTGCATAACTACGTAGCCTCGGTTAAAGCAAACAGAAGAAGGCGACATGTATCAACAAACCACCGCAGCCCAGACTTGTATCGGAGCAGCGGAGGAGTGATGAGGTATCCAGAGATCTGAGTCCAGCGGGCTGCTTGTGTGTCAGTTCATCAGGACATCATAGGACCAGCAGATCCTGT